>NC_090937.1:1506616483-1506919514 GCF_040938575.1 Ambystoma mexicanum | reverse complement strand
GGCGTGACTTAACATCAGGCTTCGGAATGAGGTAGGAACCACCCACTGATCATGGCCAGCTTGGGATTTCCTTACCAACAAACCGTCTTGGATGTGAAACATTTTTGGACGTTTCATCAACACTCTTAGGTCCCCTTTCCCAACGTAGTCGTTATCCGTCAGGGGAAAGTTCTCAGGGTCCTCAATGTGTTGGTAAAACGTACCAATTATTGGATCCCCCTTCTGAGCCGTATTTAAATCAGCATCAGGGGTCTCCTTACTCCATTGTGCAGTTGAAAGATCATTGTGAGCATTTGTCTGGGACCTAGTGATAGCAGTGACCTGGATTTCCCCCAACAGGGACTCTATTTCTATTAGATCCCCTTGGATGGCCACGGTTTTGGCCAGCTGATCAGCTAAGTCATTTCCAGTTTTGTCTGGTCCCTCTACTTTGGAATGACCCTTGATCTTCTTCCAGTAGATGGTCATTCCATTCGATGTGACCAGATCATCAATATTTTGGATCAACTTCCCATGTTTCAAGGGTTTGTTGTTAGCACACAGCATGCCTCTGGTTTTCCAATTAACCAGGTGCTCCACGAACACGTTCCGTACATAATCCGAATCCGTGATTATGACCAGTTCGTGGAGCTGATGTTGGACAGCAGTGAGGATGGCTTGATGCACAGCCATCAACTCTGCTACCTGACTACTTCGGTGACCAATGTTGTACCCAGCGGAGGGTTCTGGGGACTCATTCACCCATGCATTCCCTGCGCCGGCCACCAGTTCTTTTTCCCCGTTGTTGTCAACATGGTAAGAGCATCCATCCACATAGACAGTGGGCTTTCCTCACACTTGTCTTCTTCAAAGACTTTGTGTGGGGAATTGAGGTATGCCTCCATGTTGTCCTTGATTTTTAGACTTTCGTCCTCGAGACAGTTTTCTCTGGCACAATCATGCAAGTATGCAAGTCAGCCAGACCTTGCGCGAGGGGACTCTTCTTGTTTTGGCCATATCTGACCTCCACAGGAAAGCCTTGCATTGACAGAATCCAGGAAGTAATTCGGGAATTACTCACATTTCTGGCCCGGATTCTGTCACTTTGGAGATATTGCAGAGGCTGGTGTGGAGTCTCCACTATGATGTGTTCCCCCTGGATGAACGGGCGGTAATTCTTCAATGCCCACACCGTTGCCAGGAGTGCCTTCTCACAATCGTTGAATTTTTCCTCCACAGAGGATAAAGTTTTGCTCGCATAGGAGATTACTTTATTGACCTTGTCATGCTTTTGGTATAATACTGCCGTCAAGCACGTATTAGAGAACCCTGTCTTCAGGAAGAACTCCTTGTTTCTGACAGGGTAAGCTAGGCAAGGCGCTTGTGAGAGGCTTCTTTTGAGTTGTCTTACTGCCTGTGATTGTTCTGGACCCCATTCCCACTTGACCCCCCTCTTCAAAAGATGAATCAGGGGTCTAGTGATCTCTGCGTAGCCCTCAATGAACTTTCTGCTGTAATTAGTCAGTCCAAGGAGGCTCATTAGTTCCCGCAGAGTTGTGGGATCCTTTAGTTTCTGGAGTGCTTCCACTTTCTTTTCTTGGGGACAGAGACCCTGAGGAGTAATCTCATGCCCCAAGAAATTAACACGGGTTCTACACCACTGTGCTTTCTTAAATGAAAGTTTTGCTTGGCGGCCCTCAAATGTGTCAGAACATAACGGATCTCCGCTATGTGTTCTTCCACAGATGAACTTTTGATGAGGACATCATCTACATAAGCCAGGTTACCCCTCACACCCAGGTTGGGGATGGCCTTATGTAGGAAAATGTTGAATTCATTGCCGGAGTTGAGGTATCCGAAAGGAGTTCGGGTCCATGTGTACTGCTGGCCCCCAAAGGTAAAAGCCAGTTTGTATTGGTCCTCCCTACTGACAGGCACTGTCCAGTATCCATTGGTCAGGTCTATAGCAGTGAATACCTGTGACCCCTGAATCTGGGCCAGCCCTTGGTCAATGTAGGGCAGAGGCCATCGGGAAGTATGGACCCGTTTGTTGAGCTCCCTAAGGTCGGCACAGAGTCTCCACTGGCCGTTTGGCCTCAATATTCCCAGCACCGGATTATTGAAGGTGCTGTGTACTGGATGGATTATTCCCCGGGACTCAAGGTTCTTAACTATTTCAGTAAGGGACTCCATGGATGCGAGATGCAAACGATATTGCTTCACAAAAACTGGAGTCATTCCAGGGTCCGTGGGAATTGTTGTTGTGTGGATGTCGATGCGACCACAGTCATATGAGTCTACCGCAAAGAGATCTTGGAAATCCAAGAAAACTTGTTTCAACATTTGCTTCTGTTCCAGAGTCGCGCAGGCATCAGTTAGGTTGACTCTCTCTTCCACCATCTGCCTGAAGCCTGGAAAGACTTCTGGTTTTGCTATCTCAGCGGCCTCCTCCAGCTGGGTGGAAAAGTCCCTGGTCAGAGTGCTGATTTGGACTGGAGGCTTCAGGTGGGAAAGGCAGTCCTCATGGACCTGGATAATCACCTCATCCCTTCTGAAGTCACGTCTTCCTTGCCATAAGGGAAGGAAGTGTACACCAGGAAGTTCCTCCATGCTGGGTAAAGATCCTGTCTGGTGTTGTATTGTCATCACTGTCACTGCCAAAACAGTCCTTGGGGATTGGTCCTAACAGTTCATTTCCTAAATCAATGGAGAAATGTTGGTCATCAACCGCCATTCCAATAATGGTGCCTGCGGCTAGAGTAATAATCTGTAAGTCGCTGTTATCCACCTCTATTGGAATGGTGTCATGTTCTATGTTGACTAATGGTGTTGGGTTTACCCCCAACCCTTGCTGTTGGTGAGAAGCATTTAGATGAATATAAGCATCAGGGTTTTTCAATTTTTGTCCTCTTTTAACCTTCACTTCCAGGGCGAATTGTCGGGTCCTTTCTGGGATGGTGACTTCCTCTTTAATCTGAATTTCAACTGCATAAGGTAGCAATTGAGCTGACCTAAATGCTTTTTCTGGATCATCAAAGCCCATGGGATTATCCGCTAATCGGGACCAAGCTTTGCAGTTTATTAGGTCCAAACTAATGGCGAAGCGATTGAGAATGTCACTGCCTAAGTAAAAGGCGGCAGTGACGTCTTGCACGACCCAACAATTATGGACTATGCTCTTGTTGCCAATGGAGATTTTGAGCATACACCTGCTTGGCAGGAGATGTTTCGAATTGGGTGTTTCCAGATCCATTTCCCAGTTATCTATCAGTTTGAATGTGGGAATGGCTGGATCTTTTAGGAGTTGGCGGAACATGGCTTCGCTGATGAAGCTCTTACCGTTATTCACACACACTCGAGAGAGAACAGAGTCCTTCCCATCATTTAACTGAAAAGGAATGAACAACTGCTCTCCAATCTGCTGAATATCAGCCAGGCTCTGAGCTGATTTCACATCTTTCTGGACTATCGGAGTGAGAATGTCTGATTGTGGATTGGTAAAGAATTTCAGAGTATTTCCTTCGAGTCTGGATTACCACCTTAAACTGGAAGGAAGGTTGATTTTCAGAAATATAGAGGACCCCCCATCACTAGTCTGTTGTCCTACTGCTATTACTCTCACGGCTGGAATTTGGTTGTTCTGGAAGTGAAATTCTACTTGGTCAGATTTTTGTTCAACCATGTGGCAGGTGCCGTTTAAACTAACATGGTTGACACTCTGTTTTAATTTTATTGGTCGGCTAGTCTGAGTCCAGAGGACCTTGTTTACATAATCTATTAGGGGTGACAACCTTCTCAGGAGGTCATTCCCTAGTAAACAAGGGGTGCCCTCTGGAGTCACTACTATGACCGGGTGTTTCACCTTGTGTCGCCCAATTTTAATGTCCAAGTCTGCAGTCCCCTCGACGGGAATTTCCTTCCCGTCAAAGTTCTGCAGTTGTCCAGGAAGAGAGGTGAGAGGAATGCAGTAATTCTCCCCCCTTCCTGCATTTAGTTAATCAAAGGCCCTTTTGGAGAGAAGGGTAGCTTGGGATCCAGTGTCCACCAGTGCCAAAATTGTACCCTGCCCCTGTACTTGTACAGGGGCATAGTATCTTCCCTCCTTCTCCTCAAGTGGGCACAGATAATGCACATTTTTGGACAGCTGGTTGGCTAACTTTCTGGTTTTGGACATGGTGAGAGAAGAGATTTGGGCAGGATTCTGTGGAGAGCCTGGGGAATCTGAAAGAAAAAGTTGGCAACTTCTGGCCCGCCCCCCCTTTTTGGAGGCAGTCATCAGGATGGGTTTGACCCATGGGATTTTGGTATTGTTGGTTCTGGGATAGAATGATGGGCGGCAACAGCTCAATCCCCACATCTACCCAGTCTATGTTGGAATCCCTTGGGACCCATTTTTCCTTGGGAGGAGTTCCCCCATCTCTGAAGGAGAAGATCCTTTTCCCAGGATCCTCTGAGGATCCCTCTCCCTCAAATTGGAAGACCTGTGCCTCCTCCACAACATGGGTCTGTTTGGGTACTTTGTTTCTCCTACCTCACCTTTGTTCCTTGGGTGGCAGACTTTCAGGGGAAGGAGATTTTGTTTCCGGTTCCTAGTTTTCCAGGGGCTGTTTACAAGTTGGGAAGCAAGCTTCCTCCAAGGCTTTACACCCCCCTTCCCCTTGTGCCTCCTCCCTGGGAACCGGTGGGTTATCGGGGTGCTGCCCCTGTCATTGTTCTGGAGCACCAGGCCCATAGTTTGGTTCATTCTGTTGTGGCATGTTCATCTGAGGGTTCTGTTGAGCCCTCAATATGTGATCCAGATCCCGTGCCATGTTTTGGACCTGGGGCTCAAGTTGTGAAACCCGCTCAGGCTGATACGGGGTTCTGTTTTCTCCCCTGGGCTGTTCCCGGGAAGGGTAGCTATCCCTTCTCTGGTAATACCCTGGGATGGGAAGATTTGGGTACCCCTCCACCCTTGGCCTCCCCTCTCCCGGATTAGGTTGTCTGGGCTCATGAAACGGGGAAAGAAGGATGGATGATTTTGGGGCTGGAAGTTGGGTCGATACGTGGGGAACAAGTTCTGCCCAGGATTTGGTGGATTTCTGCCATCCTGGGGGAAGTGAGGAGGGAAGTTCCCTGGGTTGGGCGCTTGGTTGGATCCCCCCTCTGTGACTGGCCCGAGGGTCTTCTGGGCTGTGAATTATTTGGTGCAAGCAGGTTTTTAGGTCCCCCCATCTCCAAATCTAAAACGGGGGCAACCTTTACCTCTGCCACCTTGGCAGCAGCAGGGGTGCTGTTGGTTTTTTTTTTTTTTGGCTGATTCTTGTTTTCCACCGGTTTCTGCACCTCATAGATGCGGGTGGCTTGCTCAATGACCCAGTCTAAAGATCTTTTCTCATGAAAATCTCTCACAAGCTGGGTCATTATGTATTTGGGGAGAGCATGGAAAAATGTGTTGATGAATTCTCTGCTGTCCGTGCGCACCCTTCTGGTGGTCTGCACAAAGGCACGCTTCAATTCTTGCACAAATTCTTGTGGGGCCTGATCCTCCCCACATTACAAATTGTAGGCTGCCTTGCGAGCCTCTTGGGGATTTCTATGCACAGAAAAGTGTTTCAAGGTGGCCGCCCTATAGGTGTACCATCTTGAATGATTTGGTCCTCCAGCCCCGCAAAGAAACTGGAGTATTCTGGGGAGAATGTCCATTTGACGCACTGGATGCAGCTACTGCTGTCCTTCAAATGGAAGGTCTCCATCATTTGCTCAAAGAGCTCCAAGTGTTTTATCTTTTGCTGAAGTCATATCAAATTATTTCTGTGTTGCATTCTTTTCCACCTTGCATTTCCTTGTACCATATAAAGCATTCTCAGCTACCTTATCCTCCAAACTACTCAGAAATGTGCCCATTAGCCTCTCGGTGAAAGTTGAATTCAGAAATGTACTCTCTGTGAATTTTAGAAGCATGCCCAATAGCCTCTCTATGAATTAGAAGTCTCCGAAAGGGCATGTAACCCATCATATCTCATAAACACGCTTACTCTCTCCTTACATCACCACTCAACTAGAACACAGAGATACTATGACACCATTCAGTATAACTGTTCTCATATCAACATTCGCCGCTTACTCCACATCATTCTAAGTAATCACTGCTGGTTACACACCCCCCAGCGAGGCGTTCTCCTCAGGCCTAACGCAGCCACATTAGATCTGGATAAATCCGGCCAGAACGAACACATACTCCTGACCTCTCAACCACCACACCCACCGCTAGAAAACAGCTATCACACCGATGCCGCACGAGCTGTACACATACCCGGTGCTCACACGCACCTTTTGACTATCTCTACTCTCTCTACTGATATGAACTTCGGTTCCCAAGGGCGTTCAACCTACCAGCACCTTCAGACCATACCAATGGTATATAAGACGCTATATAAATGCAAAATAACAATAACAATAACAATAACTCCTAAGTAATTAAACCAATGTGCTAGTATCACATCATTGTTGATCACTCACTGTCATATGTCTAAGTGTGATATCAATTATTAATTTATTATAAACGTGCGATATATATATATATATATATATATATATTGTTTAATTTTCAAATAAACCTTTTAAATTTGCAAAACAAACTTAATTCTTGGCTCAGTGGGGTCAGGGGGATTCTAAGAGAGGGGTGTTATATAAGGTTTGTCATCCAGAGTACACAAACTGGACATACAAATATATAAATAAGGGCTTCCCTTGAGCAATCCCAGACAAGGCACTGACTTAGTGGGACTGCTTGATTGGAGTCTTTAACAGTACCCTGCCCCCTTCACCCCAATTGACATGGACAATTGTTCAGTGTGGCTCCATTGGCATTAGTACATCCATGCCATGGTTGAAAGGCCACCAACAGTTAAGGGGGGCTCATCTGTGCATCCTGCCAGTGTTGAGAGTGTTGAGAGTGGTCAGGCACGTGGCTGGGGTGACCAGGGAGTGCGTGGAGTCCAGGGTGTCCAGGGTGGCCATTGAGCGGGAAGAGGCAGGGGTGCACCACAGGGGCAAGATGTCCAGGCATGTGCTGGTACAGCCATGCCACCACCCCCTGCGGCTCCAGGTGATGCTGCTGTTGCATCCTACCCTGGCACCCTTGCGACCCGACAGTGAGTAACATGTGCTGACACAGGCCCACTGGTAGTGGTAGCTGCAGGTGCAGCTGTGGCGACCACTACACAGCCCACCATCCGCCAGGGTTACTCGTAATAAGGGGGTGCAGTATGGACGGTGCCAGTGGCATACCGGCACTGCCTATGGTGTACCGCCATTCTCATAATGACCCCCTTTGTATGTGTGGGAGATTTTTGCCAAGTGAGTTTATCAGGTTCCATGTCAGGTGTGAATGCCTCATGACTGTTTACATTTCTCACATTGCACTTAATGACAATGGTGTCATGCGTTGTGCATTTGGTTGGCTGTTCAGCTGTTGCATGCCATGGCACGGCATGGAGGACAGGGGTCAGGGTGTTGGGAGGGATTGGGTGGCATACCAGTGATTTACATGGACTGTTTTGCAGGGGGATGGTGGGACATGTTCCTTTTGGTCACACCAGATTGGTTATGTTTAAGTAGCTAGGGATGCATACAATGTAGCACTTCCGTGAAAACCTTCTCAGGGTGCTAAGGTTGTGACAGTTGACTGTCTCTTTGTCATCATCGATTGTCACCTGGTATGCGCCAGGCCTGTGTGCACTGTGCAGGGGTGGGAGTTTAGGTAAAAAATGTGGCCACAAGCTGGGTCTGGGCTGCCTCGCCACGTACCTTTTCCTCTCCCATTTTGCAGTGCCTGTGCATGTGGTTGGGGATGTGGAGGCACCACCATGTCCACCGGTACGCCCAGCCGTGTTGCGACATTGTGCAGGGCACATGCTTCTACAATGATCCTGCACACTACTGGGGGTGCATATAGTAGCTGGCCGCCAGAGCAGTCAAGGGAGCATAAGCGTAACTTGAGCACTCTGAATGTGCGCTCCACTATGGCCCTAGTTGCAATATGGGCTGCGTTGTATCTTACCTGGGGTGGTGTGGTGGGGTTCCGTATTGGCATCATCATGTGGGTGCTCAGGGGGTAGGCACTGTCCTCTGGAGAGGTGTGATGGTTGTCATTAGTTGGGTTTATATGTGTGTGACATGCATGCATGTGCACAGGCATTTGTACTCACCCATGAGCCACGTGTTGCCATGCTTCCCAGCTTCCAGAGCCTGGGTCAGGGCGGACATTCTGTATATGAAACTGTCATGGGTGGACCCTGGATAGTTTGCATAGACAGAGGTGATGATTCCCTTGGCATCACATACAACCTGCATGTTCATGGAATGCCAGTGCTTGCGGTTGCGGTAGATGTTTTCAGTGGCCCTAGGTGGACGTAGGGCCACATGGGTGCAATCTATGGCACCAAGCACTTTGGGGAAGTGTGCCACCCTGTAAAAGTCCTGGGCATGGCCTGCCTTTCTGCAGGTGTTCAGGGCATGTATATGTGCCTGCGGACTGAGGGGCACGCAGTGATGATTGCCAACACCTGGTGGAAGGCAACGTGACTGTGTGGGCTGTGAGATGCCCCCCACTTTGGCAGTTGTCCGCTGAAATGAATCAGTGGCCTAAAAATGCAGTACATTGAGCACTTTCTCCAATGGGCTCAATGCTTGGGAGCACAGGGTGGGTGATGTGAGTTCATCCTCCCACTCAGAGACCAGGTCTAGGATGATATGAAGTGGATACCTATACCTGCCATAGACCTGGTCATCAGGCATTCCAAAAAGGATGGTCCTTGTCCAAAAAAATGTGGGGTCTGGCTATTCTCCTCTTTCTGTGGTGTCCCATGATCACTGCTCCGAGGAATGGGACATTCATCATAGCTGTATCATATGCTTGTTTGTCATTTGCATGCACTTTTATTCTGCGCAGGGGCACTTCCGCCTGCTTTCGTGTGGCGGACGTATTTGTGCATTTGTGTGTGTTTTGACTTGCGTGGGTTTTCCCTATTCGATTCCATGAATACGTGTTGTTCACTAGCGTGCGGGCGTTGCGTGTGTTTCCCAGAAGTACTTCCCACTTTATGCCTATATTTTCACACTTTGTTCCCCATTCCCTGTGTTCCGCCCCCTTTTTAGGTGTGTGCACGAGAAGTTGTGCGCTTTCCCCGTTCCTGTCGCGCACGCGTTTGGAAAGTCGCAGTGACATGTAAGGTTAATATGGATTTGGCGCACATCCCAGGAAAAACGCGCAGGGCCTTCCATGAATCGCAAGCGTGCGCTAGCTTTTTCACGCCTGCACCAGCCCAGCTTGCGCCACAAATTTCGGCACACATTTATTCCATGAATTACCCCCTCTATAAAGAATGCATAAATAAATAAACAACATCCCTAGAGTTATAGAAAATATCTGAACAGATAGAAATAGACAGAATGTTGCTTTCCATGAAAAGAAGAGTTAATATACAGGAACGTTGAAAAAGAAAGTAGAAACTTTTGGAAAAAGTGTAAGTAACACAACATTAACAAACATACAAATAGGAACAGAGAGGTTTAGGAAGGGAAAACTCAATATGTGAGGAAGAGAAGATAGGCAAAGAAAATATGAATTGTCAGCCATCATGTTGTATTTCAGTATAAATAACATGAAAACAAAACATTAAAAACATTCAATTTATCAATATGCAATAAACAATCAAATGCAGTGCAGGTTTTCAAGTCTTGGGCTCAATTACGTAATTTCATCCTCGCAATTTCTAAGGATTACTTACATCATAATTCTTCCATTCTAACTTTTGATGGCTTTTTGAGGAATAGCTTCTCTAAGCACTGATGCTTCCCTAATTCTCAAAGCTTGTTTTAAGCATTTGAAAATTTACCATAGCAATACATGTGCATAGGTCTGTAAGATAAGAATAGCCAAACTCTTCTAATATTAAAATTCCTGAAAATAGGACAAAGCCAATTTTTACTCAAGGAGGAGTATTCTGGACAGAACATTAAAACATCGGTAACATTTAGATTTCTCAACCTAATGAGGATACCACTTGTAGGTAAATGCTGCTATAGGAAGATTAGCTAGGCAGAACTTCATATCTCTCTATATATAAAAGGGAAATGTGTGGATACTTGTGTGTGTGTGTTCGAAATGTTAGGCATTCATCCCCAACATGCTACAAACCTGACATGTAGCATGTGGGTAGGTTCTATGGTTTAGACAATCTGAAAACTATAAAATAAACCTTGTTTCTAATTTTGCTTTTGTAAGCCTTTTATTCTAAGCAGTCTGCGATGATTAGATATGTTTTTGTGTCTGTTTAAAACGTTCAGCATACTTCCCAAAATGCTACACACATGAAATTTGGCATCTGGGTAAGTTCCATGGTGTAGACAATGTAAAAAGTGTGAAATATAAATATAACTGTATAATTGTTTTTTGTAGGAATTACTGTGCAAGCACTGGTACAACTTTGCAATGAAATAGCTTATTTAGGATCAATTTGTAATAAGTAAAGTTCATGTCCCCTTTAATTCTTTCTATTGAAATACATAGCACATAACCCAGTGTTACTAACTTCAGTTTGTTAACTTGAATAAAACTATTCCTCATATGTCTGCATTATTTGTGGTTTAGGGAAACGCAGATTTCCTAATGCAGCTTGAACACTGTTGCATAGGTCAGACAGATTTAAATGTAAGGCTAGATTGGGGACATATCTTATCCAGGGTAGCTCTGCTACTCCACTTTGAGATAATAGATCGTCATGGGCTTTTTGGTATGGAGATATGTGCTTGCTTTTCCACAGTCTATACCAAAACAGCAAACGTTGTAATCTTGCATCAAAAGCAAAGTTTTAGTCATTGAACATATAGCACTTGCACAGTGTGTGAGTGCGAACAAAGATTGGAAAAGGGCAGATTCTTTACCCTCCAAGGATTGGAAATTAGAGTATTGCAAAATCTCTGCCCCATATAATGTGGCATAGTATCTACTTGCTCTAAGAACCTCCGAGGATTGCGAAATTGCTCTACCTTCAAAACTTCTCTAGACTGCTCCCTCTTGTCTAGATAAGGTTGCCATGCTCTTGGTAATTTGTTTCTCCCAAAAACCTCCTAATATTCTACTCTGTGTATCATTGGGTCATGAAAATATACCAGTGAAGCTGTTCTTTTATTATTTGACCAAACAAGATATTTACTCTTTTAAAGATTAAGTTCACGACTCATCATTGTAATTAAAAACAAATACATTAAGACAATTTTGGGGTCTTATTTATTAATTCTGTGACATCTACAAATCACAGAATGCCAGTTTGTGGTCCCTTTAAAAGAAGTTTATCCTTTAGGACTCTGCTTGCCTTCACCAGGTTGATACCACCACCTGCAAATGCATGCAATAACGTGCCTATCCTTTGTTTTCTGAATCATGCATCTAAACATGCAGAATTAGCATCCTCTAATTTTCTTTTATTTGGATCATCTCTGGTTACAATTTCCAGACCTAGCGTAGGTCTGACCACAATAATTTTACCACAGATGGTATATTGGGTTGCTTAATAAACAGACAGAGTAAATCTACTAGACCACAGCCGACGTATGTGTTATGTATTTTAGGATGCAGTTTGGAAATCTCAGCTTAGTACACAATGGTCACAAGCAAAAGAATAAACACAATGGCCCGCATTACGACCTCGGCGGTAGCCATGCCGCTATTGGCGGCATGACTGCCGCCGAAATCGTGTCCAGGTCTGGGTCCACGGAATGAGGAATTACCGGGCCATTCCGAGTTCCAAGGACCCGGACCGGTCCTTCCCCATCCCATTTCAGCCCCCATAGGGCTGAATGGGAATGGGAGAGGGAGCAAACAACGGGCCATTACGAGTTGGCCCTTTGTTTGCTCCCTCTTCCCCTCGCAGGACTCGGTAAGCACGCCTGGTTTGATCGTAATGAGGCGGTATGGGGTTAATGGCACCGGCACCTTTTATGGCACCGTTAACCCCGTACCGCCAGGGTCGTAATGAGGCCCAATGTATGAAGATGGATGTAACATTTGCAAACATTGGAAAAAGAAAACCATAAGCTGTCATTTCACATTTTACACTGGCCAGGACAGGTGCAGACACACTTCAAAGCCCCATTCCCACATTTCTTTTCTCTCTTAGCAAAGTTACTTAATTTTGGCAGGAGAATATCTATAACCTTGATTGACAGACCTTAGTTTTTCTGTGATAACTGGCCCTTCTCATGAAAGAGAAAACACATTGAAAATGAATATTTCCATACCCGGTGTTTATTTTTATCCCAATTTCACATCAACCAGACCAGGGAACACCCTAATCAATTGCTCTGGTCATTATAATTACTTTGAAACACATGCTCACCTAATTTAGTGTGGAAACCCAGCTTGCATGGGAGGTGCCTTCTATGACGCAAGCCCTCTCCCTCCAACTCCAGCAACACCCCTCCTTCTGGTGCTACCCAGCTCAGCTTGACACTGCAGCTTCTCACCACACCTGCAGCCACCCAGCAAGGTATTAGATCCCAGAACTTTTCTCCCTCCACTCTCCCTCTCTATCAACTCCTTTTTTCGCCTATAGCCAGTATGGATCTTCATCCTCTTTACCCTTCTTTCCTGCATAAAAGGTGATGTCATGAACAATGTTTCTACAAAAGTGCAGCCCATCTTTAGCAAACACCCTAGTCATTGTTCAACCCTTCCTGATTCTCCTTATTGAACTTTATACAACACTGAGTTCCATGGACCTGTATGGATATTTGAAACACTTGCATTCCAATTTCCTGTGCTCAAGGCTCACACAATGGACTGTTTAAGGTAGAACGAGTCTGCAAATTCATTGTGCAGCCTTCAATCCACACACCATGGATCAATTTGTGCATTTTAATTTCCAAACCAGCATCGCAGAGTATGTGCCTGCATTCAGTTCTACGTCCCCAGTTTCCACCCATAGCTTGCACCATTTGAATCATTCATTATTTTAATTTGTTAGGATTAGTTTTTAATGGGATCAACATTAATAGAGGTTGAATCTGTCAGTCCCTACACTACACTACACTTATGCTCCTTTAGTTCAATAACTTCAAGCTATACTATGCTCACACCATCCTTTGGTTTGTATGATTATCATCAGTGTCTCAAATCAGTGCTAAGCTACACACACATGCTGCAGTCTACAATACCATTTATACACTTGCTATAGCAGTCTGAGTTCACACTAAAATGCATGACGTCCTGTTCCTACATACCTATTCCTACAATTCCTACAATCCATGTTTAATGTCTCCACTATGAATTCCAATGTGTTACTATAGAGGCAAAAAAAGGTCAGGGCATGGACACAACCCTTTCTTCACCTCTGCTAATCATGAAAGGTTCAATAGATTCCCCTAAATGCCATAACACTCTTTTTGGCACTGTATTCATCTAAAAACTGTGGCTATTAGCTTATGAGGTGCTCTTAAATCATTTAAACACACTCATAATTCATCTGGTGTCACAGCATCAAATGCAGTGTGCAGGTCCACAAAGAAGAAATATTCAGTGTAGGTAATGCATGTATTTCTCATGTAACACAACTAGACAGACAATCTGGTTAGGGTTAGTTGGACGCCATTTCTGAATCCTGCTTGGAAATGCATATTTGCATCTCATCCAATGTTAAAGTCGTTGCGACAGGATGTTTCCATATATTTTTGCACTAATATAGATCAGCCAGATTTTGTGATCATTAAATGTATTATTGCAATCCACATTGCTATAGATTGGAGTGGTCTCTTCACCCCTGCCACTAGTAGGTACATGGTCATTATATGTAATATCATTAAATAGTTGCGGAGAAATAGAGCCCACATTTCCATTTCTTATTCAAACAAGGTATGCTATCAAGGCCAGGAGCCTTGTTCCCTCGTTGAGCACATATGGCCACGTCAAACTCCAATAATCAAACATCTATCTTGTACACACCTGGAATAAAATGTGTACTTGTCTTAGAGGTATATGTGCCTTTGTAGTTAATAGAAGTGGGACTTCCTCTTATCAACATTGATATGTACCTCAGTAGGGATAATTTGTTGGGTTTTATCCTTAGTATACAATTTGCCATAAAGCTGTAATATCCGTATTTAATTGACAGTTTATAATTCTTCTCACATACTTTCTTATTTTTTTCTTTTTTTAGCTAACGTAAGTTGTATTTATTTCTTAATTCCTTAATTCTCAAAGCAGTTCTTTGCTCTAGTTTCAGGGACAATCGTGATAGTTTTATGATTTTTGCATTCCTGATTACAGCATCCCTTGGGCATCATTTCTTTCTCCCTAATAGATTTTCAGCTCTTTCTGAAAAAAGGTTCAACATTTTTCCTATTGAATCTCAATCTATTTTTGCAGAACTATGAAATCATTGATAATATTCTGGCAGTTTACTGTAGCTAAAATATCCTCAATAAATGATGCATAGCTTGGATTTCGATAGGTTACACTAGCATAGCTATCATAGGCAATTACACGACAAACACAAAAATCACACATGAATAGTGCAGGGTGGAGCACATGACTAGATTTGAATAGAGGTACTTAAACTTTCCAAAATTGGTCCAATACAAATATCCTGAGGCCCGCTATTCCAATGCAACGAACAAGAGTCACAAGCTAATCAAAGTCCATCAGGCATTCCAAAACAGGTATGACAACCTCCAAAAGGTCTAGCCTGCTTCTTCTTTCCATTGTGTCATTTCTTGGGCTGTTGAGTAGTGAACAGACAGGGCAGCACATGCTCAAGAATTATTCTTGAGGTTTTTCTGGAGTATGTTTTGCTAGTTTAGGAGAGTTGGGCATTGTTTTGGATGAGTCTTTCATGTTTTTGGTATCACTTGATCCCTATTGTAACCCCATTGTCATGCTTGTGTTTGACTTTTTAACTTTCCCTCTTTACATGATTACCTTTAGTTTCTTTAAACAAGTATATACAAAAACAAAAGTAGTACTTCTTGTACTTTCCCCTGTTCTCATTGTGTTAAATCAAATAAAAACGCATTTGCTTTCCTTTGTTTTTAGAGAAACCTGTGTGTGTAAACATGAGCAGTCTTCCTGTACTGTGCTCAATCACCTATCCTTTCTGATTTTCAAGGACCCTTTTATTTGCATTGAATTCCCGAAGGGAGAAGATCTTTTGTGTTAGAGTTTGGGTAGACTGCGAGCAGAAGGAGACACAGCCTAATGAATGTCAAATGATCGAGAAGGAGACTGGCAGTGCAAGCGCAGGCTTAGTTGGGGGACCCATGAGATCCAGGTGAGAGGACAGGAGAGCATCATTAGACCAAGAGAGAGGTCTATTGAGCAACCAAGGTGTGTCTTGCTGAGTGCATCGCACCGGAGGGAAGAATGGTGTGGAAGAGTCCATAGGCCCCATCAGGGGAGTCAAGGGAAATAGTGAAGTCTGTGAGGAAGAGAGGCTAGAAGGTGAAGGCCAGGAGAGAAGAGATGAGATCAGACCACTCCAAGAGGAAGTGGGAGACCGGACTAGAGGTCCTGTAGATGGTGGCAGGAGTTAGCAAGAGGATTGGAGAGACACCAAGCTTGCAGCCAAGGCTTATGAAGGAACAGTAGGACTGAGTGGGTATGGTAGTAGCAGGGACTCATTTAGGGAAGATCAGGACCACTCGCCCCAAGACCGGTTAGGCCTGAGGTTAGAGACAATCTTGTAGCCCTCCGGGAGGGGTGTTTCAAAAGAAGTGACAGAGCTGGCTGTAAACCCATGAATGTAGGGACTTCAAGGAGGTAGTACATGTCAGAGGAGTGTTTAACAGCAGAGCGAGAGTTGAGGTTAGCTAAGTGGAGCTGGTTACCACTTTGAAGATCTTCTGAGGAGGGGTACAGGAGTGTGATACACCTGTCAGTGGTGGTGAAAGTGGGTCAGAGGAGTGGCAGAAGGAGATGTTGCAGGAGAAGGGAGGAAGTTGATTAGAGTCCAAATACGTCTATTAAGAAGGAGGAGCTTGGGATGAGAGCCCTGGACAATGACAGTGCTATTCTGGTAGACAATAATGATGCCCCTAGAGGAAGGGAAATATGCCAAGAGTACTTCCCATTGGGTTCCACCATTAATGGGCGATGAAGGAAAGGGGAGAGCACAGTGGCCCTATAGGGAATCTGAAGGTCTGGAGAGGAAATGACAACAGTGATGTCGGTGACAGTCTTCCGGAAAGTATGGTTGACATAGGTGTCAGCGATGGGCAGGCCTGGTTTGGAGACCAGGAGATCTTCGAAAGAGAGATAGGATAGGTGATAGAGTGGCAGCAGGTGACGATAGAGAGATGGAAAGCACCATGGAGGGAGAGGGCAGAGAGATGGAAGGGGGAGAAAAAGAGGGGGAGAGAAACTGCACAACCGACACACCAGGCGGCTTAGCAGCAGGACAGGTGCTGACGTATCTGTTTAGGCTGAAATACCAGAACAAAAATTCTAAATGCGTGATTTGGCCAATTTTCAGCCGTTCGAAAAGTTCCACCAGATCATGCATTTGGGTGTCCCACACACTCTTGCTTCCTATATTGTGAGCAGAGGTTGCAGGGGTGTCCCCTGCAGCTGTCCTGCAGTCCAACCCAAAAAAAAGGATGCAGGGCTGCGGGTGTGTACTCCGCAACCCCCTGCTCACTATACTATAGAGTATGTACAGGATAGTGAGCAGGGTTGTGGGGGACACCCCAGAGGCTGAGCCGACAAAAAAAAAAAAAGGAAAGGAACCAGTAGTGCTGGTTCCTGATCACGGAAATGAAAGGGAACAGGCGTTGTAGGGACACAAAGAGACAGAATGCAAGGTAAGTAGTGGGGTGGGGCGTCGGGGGCATGTAGGGGTGCGAGTGGGGGTGTGAATAGGGGTTTAGGTATGTCAGTAACATTCAGAGGAGAACAAAATAATCTTCAGTCTTTTCTCCCTCAAACATTTTGACAGATAAGGTGCACGAGAAAGCAAGTGCAGACCAATGAAGAGTACTGCAACAGGCGGAGGGTGAGCTCTGGGAAAATGCCAAGAGACGTGGTCCCTTGCCAGGCTTTGGTGGATGGAGCACCTAAATCTGGGAGCATGGTGCTGGATTGAGGGTAGGGTGTGTAGAATTCTGGATCGAGGGAGGAATGCCTAAACTTCAACACAAAAGCACATGCATAAGCACCTAGATGTGTGTTTCCTAAGAAGAGGGAAACAAGTCTAAGTTTCAAAACACAACAGCACATGCAAAAGCACCTAGATTCGGGTTTCCTAAAAAAAGAAACACATCTTACATTTAAGAACACAACAGCAAATGAAAAAGTACCTAGATTAGAATTTCCTAGATGGAGGAAAATGCAGAAGTTTAAAACACAACAGCAAACGTAAAGCACCTACATTTGAGTGTCCTTAAAAGAGGCCTAAGTGCCATAATGGCTAACATACAAATGTGGCTGACATTCAGCAGGCTACATTCTTTTGGCTAATAGGAATAAAGAGAGAGGTGGGACAGTTAAGTAGGGTGCAGTAATGGTTGTTCCCCCTGTCCGCACATTGGTTACCTTGTCAGTCACTTCTGGTTGACGGCTGTGCTGCAGGCTCCACTGGCGAACACAGGCGAACACAATCTGGAGCTACTACAGTAGGAGCTGCCCTTTGCCTCTGGGCCCTTCACTGCAGCGGCTTCAATGGGCAGTGGGGCTTTCCTGTGTTCCTGACTTAATTGGGGCAGTCGGCCCAATCACGGCACTGGTGAGGAGCAGGAGGCAGGGATTGTGGTCAAGAGCAGGAAGAGGATTCAGGCGGGTTAGAAAATGAGCTCAGACAATTTACATTTTAAATACAAATGAATGTAATGTCAGAAAGGCTCACCACAAATTCAAGGACTCAGCGGGCAAGGAGCTGAAGCTCAGTAATGCTGACACAAATACTGCTGGGGTGATTACACCCTCACTGTGTTCAGTTGTTTGTGCAGCATGCCCAATCAAGGCGCTGGGGAGGAACGGGAGGCGGGGAGTGGGATGGGGAGCAGAAAGAGGGTTCAGGCAGGTTTAAAAATGATCTTAATGCCGTAGAGTGGCAAAATAGAACAATTTACTTTTTTAAAACAAATGAATGTAATGTGAGCAAAGGATCAACACAAATTCAAGGACTTGCTGGGCAAGGAGAAGAAGCTCAGTAATGCTGACACGAATACTGCCCTGGTGATTACTGCCTCACTGTGTTAAGTTGTTCAGGCAGCAGTCACAATCACGGCCCTGGGGAGGAGTGGGAGATGTGGAGCGAAGCAGGAAGAGGGTTCTGAAATGTTGAAAAATGATCTACACACTGCACAGTGGCAAACTCAGACAATTTATTTTTTAAGCACAAATTAATGTAAAATGACCAATGCTCACCACAAATTCAAGGACTCACCAGGCAAGGAGCAGCAGCTCTGTAAATCCTTAATGATCCATAGTTCTCATAAAGTTCCTGTAGTAGCCGGTGAGGCTCAGAAAGCCTCTCCTGTGTGCTTCAGTAACAGGAGTTGGCCAGTCTTGTACAGCTTGTACTTAGCTGGGTAAAGGCTTAATCTCACCTCTCATGCCCAAAGTAGACCACTTTACTCTGACAAACTTGACATTTATTAGCCTTGATGGTCAGATTGGCCAGTTGTATAGCCTACAACACATATCCAAGGTGGTAAGGATGTTTTTACCATGTGTGGATGAACACTGCAATGTCATCCAAGTATGCCATGCAGAAGTCCTCTCGCCCATTCATAACATGATTCACCATCCTTTGAAAAGTCCAAATCCAAATGCATGATTTTAAATTGGTACAAGCCTTCAGGGGTTGAGAATTATGTATTTTCCTTGGCATGTTCTATCAGTGCTATTTGCCAATAGCCTGGCATTAGGTAAAATGTGCTGAAGATCTTGGCTAATCCAAGTTTGTCCACCAGTTCATTTGTCCAAGGCAATGGATAGGCATCATTCTTGGTGACTGCACTTCATGCCCTATAGTCCCCACATAACCACCATTCCTAGGTCTTTCTTTTGGCACTAGTGCAACTGGACTAGTCCATGGACTTGTGGAATGTTCAATGACTACAAGGTCAGCCATTTTGTTGACATCTTCTTCAATGTGATTCCTCACATGGTCTGACATCCTGTAGCCCCAGTATCAATATCATGCTGGCAACAAGGGGTTATGCCTGCTGTTAGTGAAAACAGAGGGGCAGACTGAGTTAACAGAGATTTGCACGCCTCTTGTTGCTGCAGTGTCAGGTTAGAAGTTAATTTTACTCCTTCTATAGATCCATCTGAGTGGTGTCATCCAAGAAGTTCAGGGAGAGGTTTACTCTCCTCCTCTTCTTGATCAGAGGCTAGAAGCAAAGCTCCCATCTCTGGTCTGAAATCATAAGCCTTCAGGCGTTTGGTGTAAAAGACCCTAGTGGCCTCCTTGTTGTTGCTCAAGTCCAAAAAATAGTTGACCTCTCCAGGTTTGCCTACAACCTTGAAGGGACCTGTCCATTTGTCCTGCACAACTCTTTGTTTTGTTGGGACCATAACAAGAAATAGCTGTTATGGAGTAAACTCCACCATGTTAGCTTTCTGATCATGCCAATGCTTGACCGGGGCTTGACCAACTTTCCGGTTTTCTGAAGCTTTAGACATCATCTGTGCCACCCTCTGTTTGTGGCCTTGCACCTAGTGAGTAACATGGACTGGCTTTAAGGGAGGAGCACTCTCCAGCCCTTCTTTAATCAGAACCAAGGGGCCTCTCACTGGATTACCATAGAGGACCTCAAAGAGCTAACGCCCACTCCAGCTTGATGCACTTCTTGGTAAGCAAAGAGAAGGAATGACAGTAGAAGGTGCCAATTCCTTCTAAAGAGTACCTCTAAAGCACCTATCAGGCTCTCCAAGGTGCATTTAAACCTCTCTATTAACCCTTTGGTTTTTGGGATGGTAGGATATTGAGAAATTGTAGGTGACCCCACCGTTTTCTCACTTGGCTTGCATTTAGTGGGAGATACAATTTGACCCCCTTTTGGATACTACCTCATTAGGAAAACCTGCTGTGGTTAAAATACCAAGTAGGGCATTAGCCTCTGCTTGAGCAGTGACAGTTCATATAGGTATGGCCTAAGGGTATCGTGTAGGATGGTCTACCACAACCAGTATAGGGCAGTTGCCTGAGGAGGTTGGAGGGTCAAGGGGACCAACAATGTGAATCCTAACCTCTCAAAAGGAACTCCCACCACTGGGAGGGGCACTAAAGGTGCCACATTCCTGGGTCGACTTTTGCCAGACAATTGCCAAGTGTGATGCTTCTACAATGTTTGTCTATATCTGTCCCCATCGTAAGCCAGTAGAAGTACAATGAGATCCTCTTTTTGGTCCTCTTGGTGATCAAGTGACCAGCCAGAGGGATCTCATGGGCAAACTGTAGAAATGTCTGTGTCATCTCCTGGAGTACCACAAGTCTACTGGTGTCCCCTGGAGTAGTCTCAGTAGGTTCACTGTAGAGGGGCCCATCCTCCCAGTAGATTCTATGCTTCCTTGGCTCTTGCCCTTCCAGCTGGGAAGCTCCCTGCTAACTAAGATCTTCAAGAGAGGGACCCTCTCTTTGTCCTCTGCTGAAGTCTGTCCTAGACAGTCCACCTTATGCAAGTTAACGTTAGCCACTCAGGATGGTCTCTAGGATCCAAGTCTTCTATGGATGGAGGAATTACCTCTGCCTCTGTTTCACCAGTAGAGTTTTTTTTCTTCCACCTCAACCCCACCTGCAGGTGGAGTCATTGGGGTGAGCTTGAGTTTCCTTCTGGGATAAACTATTTTCTTTAAAGAAGGTTTGGGCTTCAGGCCCTTATTCTTCCCTGAGAGTCTGGATTTCTCCTTGGTCTCATCCTTCTTTGGGAGAAAAAGTGGCTTACAGACCTGAGGGTCCATTGGAGATACTGGCTCCCTCCTTGATCTCAAAGGGGACGTCTCTTAAAGTGGCTTCCCTGGCCAATTTAGTAAGTTATGTCTTCTTCTTACATGGCAGCCGTTGGGTATTAGAAACCCAGAGTTTTAAGTTCATTACCCAGAAGTACCCTACCCGGCACTTCATAATGGACACTAACAGCAATTCTGACAATCATTCTTATTGCACTTTATGAGAGCTGGCATTATAGAACCCATTTGGAGAGGGTCTCCTGTAAGCTTGGTGAGCCCTTTGGTTGCCTTAGCTACATCCTCAGGGTTGAAAAAACATTTATCCACCACAGTTATGCTGGTCCCAGTGCCTCTAATGGCAGTGCTCACCTGACCATTTACAAGTACACTGTCATTGTATTATTCTTTGGCATTATAAGGAATGGGATTGTAAACCTCTATATTCTGTTGTTCCCACAGACCCAGGGAAACTGAAGAAACTCAGACTTTAATACCAATGGGTTATTCAGCTTGAGTGTTAAAGCTGGCGCCTGTCATAGGAGCATCTCCATTAGGGATGAAAGCTAAGAATACAGTTGGGATCCCTGAAGGTATAACCTTACATCTGGGATCCCGTTTTACATGGCCACCACACCCACAAGTGACATATTTACCAAACATTTTCTGGAAGGGAGGTTTCTTGTGACCACCCTCTGGTTTTGCCCCATAGGGTTCACTATCACTTTAAGGCTTGCCATGGAATGTACCCTTGTTATTGAACCGGGATACTGGACCCAGCCTTTTAAGACGAAGTAGCAACACTTTGAGATGGATGGGGGATTTAGAAGATACTCAAATATCAATAATCAAACTAACTCAGGAAGTTGGCAAATCAAAGCTGTTTTACTTGCAATTGTCTAAAACAATGAACATCGACAATTTGTTCGATCTCTTCGCTCTAACTGAATCTTATAACAAAGCATCTTATATAGCAAAAATGTGTCATTGCTGACATCATCCTATGTTGTTACCAATGTCATCCTACGTGGCAAACTAAAAAAATATATTGGAGAAAGTGATTGGTGCTAAGGGAATATCTAGGTATAAGTTCTAAGTTCTAAGAGAGTGATAGGGTCTCTAGTATCAGGTGGGGCAACTAAGCCCTCCTCTCAAACAGGTCTCTATGAACGTCAACAAATGCAGAACATCCCATTGGTTACACAAACTATAAGGCTCTTTACTATGTGGCGCTCTATAATTGGTTGGCACCCTTACATCCGTCAGTACTTTTCTACATAAGCCAGCAGCATGCAGTGTGGCCTCCAGGTGCTGGTGTGTTGGTCTTGACAATAGCTTCCCACCAATGAGTACCCTATCGATCATCACACTGCTGTCTGCCAGTCAATAAGCCTCCTGGTGTAGGCGTAGCGCGTCACGATTGTCCATTTTCAACCCTCCACTGACTGAAGACCATGGTTTTGAGCTTTTGGTGCCTTTAAAATACTATTATTTAATGAACCTCTAACATCGTCATTGTTTTTGTGCCTGTCTTTTGCACAGGAATTTGTTATTTCACACGTTTGTAGCTACCGTCTGATCATTCCAACCCAGAGCGGCCTTGGCTTCTTGGGGCTGTACAGCCTCGCCCTTCTCTGATTCACTTCGATTGCTTTTCAGCTGCGACACACTCGAAAAGCCTTCCTTTTCTGCTCCAGCTCTGCTAAAATGCATAGGGGAATCATCCATATTTCACTCACTTATATAAATATGTTGGTGCAGGCCGCAAACTATTCACTACATAGCTAGCCTTAAGAATTCTGTAGCATAAACATTGTCATCTTGATATCTAAATGTAGCTTATCTTCGACACTTCCTTAACACTTATAGAATGTTTATGTTCTCTTGCCTCTTCATCTCTTCTGGGTGAATCAACCCTGCTTCGTGTGATGTCACCAATCTTCCCTTTTGCTCACTTTTCCCTCTTCTTCTGCGATTTCATTCAAATGGCCATCATATTGTAGTTTATTCAGGTATGGCTTTCTTAATGGGAATCTTGCTTCCAGGATTCTCCTTGGTATTGATATCTTCACTGGCACTGCACGTGTTTTACATTCTGGTTCCCAGCATATAGGCAAAATGGGTGCGATGCTTGAGGTGGGGGTACTTGGCTCCTTCTCTGCATTATATTTGGGGGCCTCTTTGAATGGAGGCCTAGTAGGTTCCCTTTGCCCTCTTTCTTGTGCCTCTTTCCCATCCTTCTTACGGGGAGCCCCAGAATCCTCGTGAGTGGCCCTATTGGCTACCCACAAGTCAGCAGCTTTTGCCACTTCATGGGGTCAAGTTCTTTTGAGTCAGCTAAATGCTCAGCTCTGGGGAACAGGCATCAAACACACTTTCAAGCATTAAAAGTGTTCTCATACTTTTAAAGGAGCTCCTCTTATGGCCCTTCATCCAACCATCTATGTGTTTCAGACACACACATATCCCAGTAGTCCACAGCACACCATCTTTCTTCTTATGGTCTCCTATGGTCTCTGAACCTTTTACGATAGTGGGAAGGGGACTTCCCAAAACTGGCTATAAGAGCCTCCTTGACTTTCGCATAGTCCTTTCTGTAAACATCATTCAACTCCTTCACAGCATCACATTAATTCTGGGGGAGCCTAGACATAACCCATGACATTAACTAATTTCCAATGGGCTGTTGCATACCACAGTAAAATGCAAAAGTACTAAACCAGTCCAATATATCAAGCTTGAGCTCATACACACTCACGACTTCCTAAGGCAGGATTCTCTGGACACAAGTATTTCCAGAAATCAGTGGAATCTAATTTACATCCATCCCACTGCCTACCACAGTGCTAGGTATGTTGTTCTATAGTCCTGTTGGTATTGGACTGAACAATACTTTACTTATCCCTTGGATTTAGTGCCCAAACATCCAATATAGGCATGTACTATCCAATACTGGTAGAGTGGCAAAGCAGTCAGGCTTATCTTAGGTGGAAGAATGTGAGCTGTAAATCAGTACCAAGAAACCAGAATATACATAGATCCAAAGAAACCCGTGTACATTTGCAGTCATATTGAACATAGTGATTTATTTTGTATTTACACACGGCAGTTAGAAACTAAAGAAATCCTGTTTCAACTAGCAACATCAAATGTATATTTATAAAAAGAAGGGAAAACAAAGGGAGTACATTATTATATAATTGTCTTATCCACACGTGGAGTGACTTCAGTTGAGGTCAGTTAAAGTACTTATTTTAAATTAACTAAGAGCAACAATCACAGGTAAGCAACTCATAAAGTTTTAGGCAGTCTTTTCCCTAACACAAAAGGAGTTCTTCAGTTCAGTTTTGGAGGGAAACACACAATTACAAAGCCAAGAGAGTCATAAGATTTACTGTAAGGGAACGAGCAATGCCAAATTCAAAAGGGAAGCAATAGTTCTGATGCAAATCTTCTTAGCACAGGTAAGTAACGCGTTAGTTTTTCTTGTAGAAACAAAAAGGTGCTTTGTAGAAGCCTTTCTGTAGGGCACAAGCTGTTAGTCCTGGTTAACTGAAAATGGGTGAACACCCAAACAGTAGAAACAGTAGAAACAGTGCTCCAAAAGCAAAGGAGTGACACAAGTGGCTTCAGATAAGGTTACCAGAAGCCTTGCAGTACCTTGAGAGTGAAGAAGATTATGCAGCTGCACACCTTCTGGATGCACCGCTGCAAACCCGATCTCCAGATACTTGGCTGTGGTGACAAAAGGGGAGTCCCTGGATGGGCATCTGCAGCAGTAGTTGAGAGAGCGACTCGCCAACAAAGAATTCTTCTTACTTCTACATTGGTTGGTGTTTTTTTTGCTTTTTTCTGTGCACTGGGTGTGAATGATCACTGCAGATTGGATCCTTCTTATTTTCCCGGTCCTGCACTCTAGTGAGGGGATTTTGAGGAGAGGATTCTTGAAGTCCATACAGATGCCACCGAAGTTCCAGTGACATTGGTTAACAGCAAGACAATTCACTCCAAGATGGTTGCAGAGCTCCGGGTAATGAGATTCTGCAACCCAGGAAGGTTGCAGGACGTCAGGAGATGGCTCAAATTGAAGAGTGCTTGAGGCTGATTATGCCCATACTAGCCCAGAGGAGGAAGTTGTCCTTGGAGTAGCTTCCTGTCGATTCTAAAAAGGAGTCAGGGCAGTGACTGTACTTCAGCGGTGCCTCTGTGGTTACTGGAGGTGCTGGAGATGTCTCTGGCCTCTTCTACTTTAGATTTAAAGTTACAGGGGTTGACTCTCCCTTTTGTTCAAAAAGCCTCCCCTTTTTGCAGTACCAGTTCAAACTCATTCCAGAAATGCATACATTCAGACAAAGGACACGAGACGTTTCGGGCTCCTTCCTCCCGTCCTGTCTCAGCAGATATACTGGAGCTTTGGCAGGATTCACAAAGGCAAAACTCAAAGAAGACACCCCCCCACTTGAAACGGCAGAAGAAGGAACAAGAGGAACAGACAAATGACAAATGGTGATAAAAGAATACTGGGGCAATTTTTTTAAAAAATGGGGGTGCTGTACTGCAGCTGTTAAGACAGCCTGCGAGTAACTTACACAAAAAATGTAAAAAGGTATCTACTGCCACCAACTATTTAGGTTTGTCTGTTACTGTAACTATACAAGTTACAGGAACATTGGGAAAGGAGTTACAGTATAGCTCATCACTCCAGATAAGGTGGGGTGTGCTGTTCCTTCAAAATGAAAGGTAACTAAGAAAAAAGTATCCTACTACCATTGAGAGCAATAGATCTCAAGAATAATTAATACAAATAGGACGGGAAGTCCAAGGGACTCCCCAGCATCATTGCACATAGGGTGCTTTGTGCTGCAACAATGTATTACAAATGCCTGTGGTGAAATACATGGAGGGAAGCATGATACCATTACAACTAAAAAAAGAACACAGTGGCAGAAAAATAGGGTTCCCTGCTCAGAAACAAAGTCCCATACACCCAGGAGAGTAAAGCACAAAATCCCAGCAGTTCATCAAAAGTGCTGGGGTTCTCTCAGGGTGAGGAGAATTGGCACAAGAAATGGACATTCTGCCTAACAAGCGCCATCTTTGCAAAGTCTCCTAAAAACATACCAAAAGTGCGAAGGTACTTTTGGAACTGATGAACCGTTCTAACCATTTTAATGTATTCTGAGAATTGTTTGCATTTTTGTAGTTTAGTCATATGTTTTTAATTATTCAAATCAATATAAAGTGAGTGGCTGGATTTAAAATTTAAAAAAAGTTGTTCGATTTACTAAGGAGGTCCATGATTGGAGCACCAATTCGTAACAGATAAGAGATTGAGTAATGCGCAACCCCCAAATTTACTTTCAGCAGGCTCTTTCCAAACAATCCAGTATTATAGGTCTAGTTAGAGGCAATTGCTCAAGCCCATGAACTCGAGAAGGTATGACTTTCCACAGTAGTATTTATTAAAAGTATTCATGTATTTGAGCAATATCTTGACTTGATTTTCTGCATTTGTGTCAAACACAGAACCAGTTTTATTTTTAGTATTAGTCTTAACATATTATATGTACTATTGTGTTTTTCTGGAAGTTAAATCCCAAATAGGTTGAGTTTAACTGTGCAATGTATTTCCCATCAATAAACCAGGAATATTTTTCAGTCATTTTCCTACCAGTTTTGGTTCTTGGGATAGCTGATTTTTCAGCTTTCATTTTCAAATTGTTAAGGTTCATATACACTTCTAATTAGGGAAGAGCATGCTGTAATCATGTCATCTGCGAATAATAATATAAATCATGGGAAAGTGGGTGTTGCTGTGCCATGGGTTTTCGGAGCAGTGGGGGTTAGTATTATTCCATAGCCTCCCCTTGTCAACCCAATATTGTTGCAATGAATGTTGTGATGTGTATCATATCTAATCCACTTGACAGAACAAATGGGACACCAATATTGGACAAATATAATGAAAGAACAAACAGCAAACTAAGGTCTCAATTGAAGTAAAACAGTTCTGTATTTGGTTGCACACGCAGATTGAGAGGATCACTGTTTGTCTGGTGGTTGTCGCCCCAGACCTATAAACTTTACAACCAATATCCGTGATTTTAAATCAAAACATGAAATGTGATCATAAAAAAGCACAACCTGTTATGTTGTAATCATTAGGGACATAAAAGAGAAATGAAAATAACACACTTCTTATGCATTCCTGTTCATTAGTCACAAGAGATGTAGGTTTGAATCCGAGAGATGGTGTTGGATAAAGGAAGAAAACATGCAGATAAGAGGAAGGAATGATAGGCAGAAATAGAGGAAAAAGAAAAACAAACATACAGTTGACATTAGCAGCGGAAGTGAGGCAGGAATATGCCTGCCTGTCCTCATACAAAGTTAAGAACAGATCAATAAGGTCAACATGATTTGTGCTGCTATAGTTGGGGAATAGCTCCTTGTTGTTCCCAATGCAGGGACTGAAATGGAGAATGCAAACAGAGATTCCTGGTATTTCTTCTCAAGTATATCTTCGTTTTCCAAAGTAGGAGTTTGCCAACGCAGTGGGGGATCCCAATTCTGAGAAAGTGTCAATGCGTGGGTGAATGGAGTGGCCCCTACACACCCATCCCTTTTCTTGTGTTTTCGGCAGTGACCAACGAGGAAAGTAAAGAAAAATATAGTATTCCGCCTTCATCAGGGCAAAGATGGTCAAATTCTGCAAAACAGAAAGAAAGAAAAAATCTTGTAAAGGGAGAAATATTGTTAAAGTGAAATCCAGGGGGCAATAAGTGCCACTTGTGTTGGTGTCCTAGAGATTGGTCAGGGTTAGTTTGAAAAAATATTGATGTAATAAAGCAAAAGAAGAGAAAGAAAGTCTCCATCAGAAATACTTATTCAGTGTGTTAGTTTGTGCAAAACTTTCTACTGTGGCTGCCTAGTCAGCAGTTAAAGGGATAGAGAAGGAGTGCACTTGTTCTATCCGAATACTCCCATTTAACCGGTGCTTAACATACTGCGTCGCCCCCGCTGCCGTAACACCATATTATCATTCTGGATGTGAAGAGGGGGTGACTGCAAGGAGTGCAGTCCCTGTACCTTAGTGGCCGGGGGATGAGAGGTCCATGGTCAATTGAAGTTGAGTGGCTTCAGGTGGCCTGCCCCCTCTCTGTAGGTAGAGGTGGTAGGAGGAGAATAATCAGCAGTGGCACTTGCCATAGGTTCCACTTAGCATGCACTAAACGACTTTGTACGTGAGCTGGCGAGACCTAAGGTAGAAAAATTGTCAGGGTACATAAGGTGAAAAGCAGGAGAGTCCCAAAGGTGTGGGAAGGGAACATGTAGCCCGTGGTATGTATATGCAGTGCTTACCTGCATATCTGGGTAGCCTGTTATTGATACTGCTGAGTAACTAAGCAGAATTAGATGATGTCCGGGGGGTGCCCGGGGATGTTGGAAAGGTGCACAGAAAACGTCCCCAGCCGTGGGGTTTCTGTCAAGAGAGCATTATTTCAGCAGTATCTACAGACGGCATCAGCATGGGCTTTGCCATGTGTGGGAATGAATCCTGGCCGTCGCTGAAGACAGAAGGGGGGAAGGGAGAGGAGGGCGGGAAAAGAAATGGAGGGGGAGGGGTGGAAAAATAAGGCAAGAATTTGCAAAATTACCAATTATCAGTGGAAATATGATAATGTTTTCTATTTCTTCAATTTAGTCTGAGACATATAGGTCGAATAGTATGGTGTCATGATACGACCTTGGTGTATTCAATATTGTTTAATATTGAAGAAATATTAAATGGGGGGGTGGGCTGACCCTGTTGGTAATGGCTCCCCATCCAAGTTAAGGGCCCTAGCCCAGCAAGTGTCTATTAACATGAGTGGCGGTACCATTACCGTCAGGGTCGGCTGGGACAACTCCTTTAATATTGTCTTTAGCACCCATGTAGTTCGCTACATGGGTGCTAATAGTTTTGTTGTTTTTTTCAAATGAAGAAACTTACCTTTGCAACAAGGGCTGATGCTGCGCAGTGCTGTCATCCAGGCAGTCCGTTTTTATTGTTGATGGCTCAACAGTGAAGAGGAACTGCCTGGCTGACAGCACTGCATGTCGCTGGGCAGCACTGCAAAGGTACCTTTCGAATTGATTGTGACCTCCCACGTATTCCTCATCTTATGATATTCGGATCCTGCCAGCTTTGCTGCTTCAGATTATTTTTTCGGCAGAGGGCGCTGTGCACGAGGTCGTGGCATCGATGTCCCTCAATGGGCTCCGTACCGTGTCAACATCACCATCAGTACAAATAGCTTGTTCCGCGCCCGTTGGCTTCAGTTCTGTTTTTCCGATTGCTTCTCTCGAGAACGGCGCGCTTCGAAATTTTCGAAATGTATCGATTGTGGTTTGAAGGTGTCGATCACAGATCCTCACTGCATTTTTCTCTGGTGCGTAGGTTCAGACCATCGAACCGGCAACTGTGGCTCCTGTCAGTCGATGATAGAGAAGGCCCTTCGTGAGAGGAAAGGAAAACTGGCGGTGGGATGGGAAGATTCTAAGGCCTCCTCAAAGGCCTCATTTAAAAGACATAAAAAATCGAGTGATTCGAAAGAATCGGATCATCATAGACACTCTAAGAGATCCTGATCTCGTAGTAGATTGAGCCGCTCTTCATCTTCCTCTTCAAAAAGAGTTAAAAGAAGACATAGATCTCCCTCTTCATCATCCGATACATCTACCAAATTGGTACGATGTGCGACTAAGTCGGATTCCCCAAGAAAATGGGAAGATTTTAGAAGGAAGATGATGGAGGTCTTTGAGAATGCGGCCTCGACCCCCTCAAAGAAGCCTCAAAAGAGCCAGATCCCGGTCGGTCCATTGGACGACACAGGGAAGTCAGGAACTACTGTGGTAAAACCCAGTAGTATGGGTGAAACTGGTAAACCTTGAGTCGACGCCAAGTCATCGAAGATTCCTCGAGAATCAAGTGTTTCCCCCACAGCATATAAAAAACAGAAGTCATTGAAAACATCTGCGACTTCGTCGACACCACTTACCGGTCTAGTCCGACCTTGGCGGGACCGGTAAGTCCCCATTCACCAAATCATTCCCCATTCCCATTTGAGCCCCCATAGCGCTCAATGGGAATGGGGAGGGCGCAAATAACGGCCTGGCGTATGTCAAAGGAGAGACCCGCTAAGGGACCTCGTAGTAGGGCGGTAAGGGATTACTGGCACCAGTCTCCTTACCAGTGCCCAGTATCCCTTACCGGTCAACTTGGAATGAGGCCCTATGTCTTCTATATTTGAAGAAAGTGGCTCTGAAGATGAGGAGGTTTCTCCTTTCAGAGTACAATATGTTACTAGAGAGGACCCAGAAGAATTAATCAATCCAGAATCGAAAATGTGAGACCTGTGTGACACTCTTCACTCTGCTAGTGGCATTGATAGGTAACCTGAGCTGGAGTTTGCAAAACCTGACCCTGCAGAACATGCAGATTCAGGGTACAGGAGATTAATGAATAGAGTGGTGGAATACATGGGGTGGGATAGAGCCTCACCCACTTTTGATCAGGATGATATGACTGATATACTAGATCGGGGCCCCCAGAAGGATCCAGTTCTCTCCTTCCATTGGACACTTCAGAGAACGGTAGAAAAGACCTGGGAAGCTCCTGACAACATTGCTGCAGTAAACAGTAATTTTCCTAAGAAGTATAGAACCTTTTAGTTCTGATCCTGAGTTTTTAAACAGGCATCCTCCTACTCCAGAAAGTCTGGTTATTCAAGCTGCAACAACCTCAAGACAGACTGCATATCCATCTATCCGACCGGATAGAGAGGATAGAGAGGAAAAGAAGGTTGATGCTTGGGCCCGTAAAGTTTTTACTTCGGGTAGCATGGCTCTAAAGTCAACTAATGTCACCTGTCCCTGGCCAGGTTCACCCATACCCTGTGGGACTGCATTTCGGCAGCGGCTGAACATATTCCGGAAGGCGAGGAAAGGGAAGGCTTCCTGAATATTGTCAAAGACGGAAAGGAGGAAATGGGTGAATGTCTCCAGTTTGGACTGGATACTGCTGAAAGTATCAGCAGATCCATGGCTGCAAGCTTGAGGAAGTTGGGGTTTGCACCAGATGTGCAGGCCAGACTTTTCAACATGCCTTTTGATGGCTTGAGGCTTTTTGGTAGCAAAGCTGATGAAAGCCTAGAAAAACTACAGACCTCAAAAGCAGCAGCTAAATCTCTTAGGACCTCCATACGACAGCCTCAGAAACCCTATTCGGGCTCATATTTCTGGAGGGGTAATTTTTTTCGGTGCTACTCCTCTTTTGGTAGAGGACGAGTACAGGCCTTTCAAAGAGGCAAGAGAAATGTCACTCGTGGTGGACGATAAAGACTACAAAGCCAACCTCAGGAATGGCATCTTTGCCCTCAGCCGCTCCTGCAGCCACCTACAAATCACTCTGAGGCCTTATCACACAAAACCCCAGGGGGAGGCAGAATCTCTCAGAATCTGAAAGAATGGCGGGGCATTACTTCAGATGCTTGGGCACTGGAGACAGTAGCTCAAGGTTACTGCCTTCCTTTCCTAAAAAGGCCTCAGGACCATCCATCGGGAACCAACTCTGTCAAAACTCCAGACCCGCTCCTGTTGCAGGACATTTTAACCTTGCTAGAGAAAGGTGCAATAGAACATGTACCTGTAGCAGAGAGGAACAAGGGTTGGTACTCCCCTTACTTTATCATCCCAAAGAAGGACAGAGGATTGCGACCCATCTTGGACTTAAGAAACTTGAACAAGTTCCTAAGGAAGGACAAGTTCAAGATGGTAACCCTTTCTCAGATCCTTCAGGCTCGCCAACTCCAAGACTGGTTGGTATCATTAGACCTTCAGGGTGCTTACTTTTATGCGCCAATCCATCAAAAGCACAGAAAGTACCTGAGGTTCGCAGTTGGCGGTTCTCACTATCAGTTTCGAGTTCTGCCATTTGGGCTGACCTCCACCCCGAAGGGTTTCACCAAACTGATGGCAGTTGTAGCAGCAAGTCTCAGTAGAGGGGGGATTCACATCTACCCCTACCTGGACGATTGGTTGATGAGAGCAGGTTCTCCCGAACAAGCCCAGAAACATCTGTTAATCACCTGTCACTTCATTCAAAAACTGGGCTTCTCCCTCAATTTCAAGAAGTCTCACATGATACCATCCCAAATGCTCCAGTTTATCGGAGCATTTTTTGGATACTTCCTCGGGCAAAGCCTTGCCTCCCGAGGTGAGAGCTCTCCACATTCTGCAGATGGTAACAAAGTTCCAGAATGCCCAGCATCCGTCGGCCTTCGGTTTTCTGAGGTTGCTCGGCCTCATGGCATCCTCATTTTTCTGGTGCCAAAGGCCAGATTGAGAATGAGATCACTTCAATGGGCCCTCCATACTCAGTGGTCCCAGTTCTCGGGGGGAGTATGTTGGATCTTCTGCAAGTCCCGAGCGCAGTTGCTCAGGATCTACTATGGTGAGCTTGCATCAACAACATCCTCAAGGGAGAACCTTTTTGGCTACTATGGCCGGCTATAACAGTAGTAATGGATGCCTCACTCATGGGGTGGGGAGCCCATACCAACGATCTGACAATCAGCGGTCTTTGGTCTCCATCAGAGTCCAAACTACACATCAGCCTGTTGGAGCTGACGGCAATCAGACTCACGCTGAAGGCCTTCCTACAGGGAAATAATGTCCTTATAATGATGGACAACACAGTGGCCATGTACTACCTCAAGAAGAGAGGAGGCGTAGGGTCACTACCACTGTGCAGAGAGGCAAAGCAGCTCTAGTTCTGGGCAATACGAGAAGGAATCTCTCTATCAGCATTTCACCTAGCCGGAGAGCTAGCTCGGGAAGTCCTACTGGAGATATTCACCCTTTGGGGAAGCCCTCAAGTGGATCTGTTTGCGACCACGCTAAAACGGAATTGTGAACAGTACTGCTCAAGGGAATTTCCTCTGAGAGGAGCTCTAGGAGATGCATTCGTGGTGGACTGGAAGTTTCCACTTCTGTACGCATTTCCTCCAGTCCCCGTGATTCCTCAAGTAATCAGGAGGTTGAGAAAGTTCAGGAACCATGATCCTAATTGCCCCGGATTGGGCCAGGAGGACATGGTACCCGGACTTCTGGACATATCCATCTGCCCTCCAATATGTCTTCCACAAAGAGAGGATCTTCACTTGCAAGAGGAAGGTTGGGTTATCCATCCAGAGGTGAAGACACTCAACTTTCATGCATGGTTTCTGAGAGCTCGAGATACAAGGACTGAGATCTTCCGGATGACATAATGGAGATTTTGCTTTCGTCCAGAAGGCCAGCAACGAAATCTTTGTACCAACGTCGTTGGAACAAGTTCAGTAACTGGTGCAAAGATAAGGATGTGGACCCTTTTCAATGTGGCACCCCAATGGTGCTCTCTTTCCTATTGCATCTAGCCAATCTGGGGCTACAGATCGGAACAATTAAAGGATATTTAGCTGTGCTGTCCATTTTCAAGCGCTCCTTGGAAGAGGTATCTTACTTCAAAATTCCATTGATAATTCCATTCCTGAAAGGGCTTACTAACGTATATCCTCCAGTACCTCTTCATGTCCCAACTTGGGATTCAAATCTAGTACTTAAGTTTCTAACTTGTATACCTTTTGAGCCTCTGCATTCTTGTCCCTTGAGACTTATAACATTGAAGACTGTCCTTCTTTTAGCCTTAACATCAGCCCACAGGCTCTCTCATGTAAACCCCTGTATACTACATTTGACAAGGACAAGGTAGTTCTTAAAGTTAAACCATCTTTCTTACCAAATGTAGTTTCTGACTTCCATTTGTCACAAAAATCATTCTACCAACATTCTATCCTCCTCCTCATTTGGGCAAAGAAGAGGAGAGGTTTCATAGACTGGACCATCAAAGGGCTCTCAGTTTTTACATTTCAAGAATGTCAAGATTACATCAAGATGACCAACTTTTTGTAGGTTATACAGGTCATAAATTGGGTTTAACGGTGACAAAACAAACCATATCCCACTGGATCATTCTGGCTATAATTGAGTGCTACAGATTTGCGGGGAAGGATCCCCCAGATGGACTTCGGGCCCATTCCATTAGGGGATGGCTACTTCTGCAGCTCTAAAGAGGGGAGTCCCTGCAGCAGATATTTGTTCAGCTGCAACATGGGCATCAATACATACCTTCATCAAGCATTATTGCTTAAATGCCTCTTACACCAATGAGGGTTTATTTGCCAAGGCGGTACTTCATTCCGTCCATGAGAACAATAACTAGTACGCCTACATCCAAAATTACCACTGCTATGGGAGTCTATCATAAGATGAGGAATACGTGGGAGGACACAATCCATTTGAAGAACAAGTTACTTACCAACTGTAACATTCTTTCGACTGGAAGTTCCTTCCACGTATTCCTCATCGCCCCTCCCATCCTTCCCCGCAGTACAGTTTATGTTTCTTACACTTTCCTCTATAAGTCATGAGGCACGCCTGGGTGTTCCTCAAATATTTCCTCAAAAAAACAGAACTAAAGTCAACAGGCGCGGCACAAGCTATTTGTACTAATGGTGACGTTGGCACGGTACGGAGCCCGTCGAGGGACATCGACGCCACGACCTCGTGCACAGCGCCCTATGCTGAAATGTATTTGCCGAAGCACCGAAGCAGCGAAGCTGGCAGGATACGAATATCATAAAATGAGGAATATGTGGGAGGAACATCCAGTTGAAAGAACGGTACAGTTGGTAAGTAACTTGCTCTTCTTTTTTTGGGGAAAAAAGCACAATCTTAGCACTGTGTAAGAAACTACGTGAATGCTAAGAGGTGAGGGGGCTGGGGGAGCCGGGAAGAAAAGGGGGTGCTGGTTGCCCAGGCAGCTCAAAATGCCAGTTTATACCATATAGTACAGCCCATGTTCCGAGCCTTCTCATTGGCTCACTCCCCCTCCCAGGGTGCTAATATTTAATATCATTAGGGTTTTTCTTGAAATGTTGAATTTGGGTGACTATTTGTACCCCTGTGGGATCCTACTCCATATGTATTGAATTGTGGGATATGGAAAGTTGAAGAGATACTAGCTATCTTGGTGTAAATGGATTGATAAGACAACCAAACATAAATGTACCACTATCCAGCATGTGACTTTTGGTGGGATGCATGATATTAGTGTTGCCACATTTAGGACCACTGGAAATTCAGGGATGACTACTGCATGTATAGGTCTCAAATTTTATTCAGACCTATAAGTGTTTCTACTTGGTTTCTTGACTGGATGTATAGAGGAATTACAAGGATTGACATGAAGCTACTGAGCTATTGGGGAAGCCCTCTTACTCTTTTAAATTGGTCTACCTGAGTTTTGACTGGTTCTCTGTTCTTGATATAACCTATTTCATTATCATTTAGGGCCCACACTGTTTTTGGGACTGTATTTATTAGATATTCCATATTTGGGGTCCGGTGTATGTGCGGCTCTTGTTCGGGTTTTATTTCCATGACATGTAGCATTGCGACTGGAAACATCTAAAAATACTCCATTTGGGATACAATTAATTGTACAGTTAAGTTTTCACAGTAGGGCACTACCTAATGTGTTGACTGGTACTGAAGGGCTTAATAGACAGGCATGTGTATCTGTGGTTGGTTCTAAGGTGATAGATAATGGATTTTATGAAGATATGTGGAGCTGTGGTGCTGGATCTGCCTGCTGCCTTCAAGATTAAAAGGATAAGAGAAAGTCTGGAAAACAATCATAATGGATGGATGGTTTAGTTTTCCCATTCTCAACAAAATATTAGATTGTCTGACTGTTCTTCATAGGTTTGCATGCAAGCTGGTTTGTTTGGTATGGATTTAGAAGGATTTCTATGAGGGAATAACCCCTTATCATGAAGGTGATTGTTGTGTTCTTCTTCCAATACCCCACATGTTAACAATAATTATTAGCTGATGAATCTTTAAAAACCTTGGTTTGGTTGATCTTCTGTTGATGTTCATCTAAATATTCCTTGACAGATTCCCATCTAACCCCTCTGAAATCCCTTTCTGGAGGTCTCTGCCCTTTGAGGTTCTGCAGCTGTAAATCCTAACCTTGTTTTCTATGTGTTCTTCCTTCTGTTTGATCAAAGGTTTTTATTAGTGCAACTTAGCAATGTTTCTTGGCTCCTGGAGTTTGGGCTGGAGTCCTGTGAAAGATCTGTTGGACATTTCCTGAGATGTTTCTTAAGACATAAAAATGTGGGAATGTTGTACAAAAATGATTTTAAAGTGATCTAATCAATTTACTGCTGACTTTCCCTTTTCTGCTTTTACTTGTTTATTCTATCCCAATCTGTCTTTCTGGAGCATACTTCCGGAATGTTCATTTAATATCTATTATGAGCCTGTTCTAGTTTGTTTCCTTTTCCTGGATCTGCTGTCATCTGTGGACCTGTTGTGCGAGTCTCTGTCTGACCCTCATTAGCTAATTCATACCAACAAAGTGGGGCTTTATCACTGCAGTACAGTCTGGCATTCCTCAACAAACTGCAGAGGTTCCTCTCTAATATTCGGAAAACCTTTCACTAAGTTGTTCAGATTCCCCGGGTTACATTGAACATGCACTGTCACCAAATTATTCACATCTGCTTCAGCACCTGCTAGCATGATAACCAGGGATACAAATATAGGTTGTGGAAAGCCATACCTAAATGATGGGCAGCTGAATGTTGGGCAGATTGCATTACTCAAAAATGTGAACCTATGGCCAAGGCTGCAGTAGGTGTTCAGGCCATAGGAAACATTATGCGATGAAATGCATACTAGAGAAAAGGGCAAATATGAATGGCTAAATGGTGCAGATTGTTGTACATGAATTTGGCAAAAGGCCACCAATAGGATGAAGGCACTTACTGGGAGGCAAAGCTCTGTAGGTACTGTTCCAAAGTCCTATTAACTATTTCCATTTACCCATCTGTCTGAGGGTGTTAGCAAGTAATTCCAAAAAACAGAAACACATTTTAGTGCCTGATCTGTAATAAATAACAGACTGTAAGCCATGCAATCAAACTATCTCTCTAAGCAAATGCTCCACAAACTCATGCACCATGGGCAGATGTTTCAATGGAATAAAGTGTGACATCTTCAACATGTCTTCCAATACTACTTAAATCACTGTCATGACCCTTTACAGGTGTAAATCCACTATGAAGTCAATGACTGTCCATGGTGCAGTTGGTGTAAGCATAGTTCTTAACAGTCCCACTGGTCTACCTTAAAATGGTTTGGCCAGGATGCAGGTTGGACATTGCGATACAAAAGCTCTTACCCTTCTTCACCACCTGTGCCACCAAATTCTGACATTGTACTAAATTTGCTGCATGTAAATTACCTGGATGTCCTACAAGGAAATCTTGTGACACCATTTCAAAAGCTCACACTGTAGAGAGGTTGCAAAAATTGTTCCTTCCTGACAAAGTGGTCCCTGTACCACAGACTGGCAGACGGATTCTAAGGCAACCCAAGCCACAGTATCCACCACTTTTTGGGCCATACATAATGTCCTCAAAGCAGAATCCGCCATTGTGGAGTGTAGCACTATTACCACTGAATACTCCAGAAGGACACTTTGCTTTTAAAATTATTCAGATTCTAACCCCCATGGGTCTAGAGACGGCATCAACCTTCCCACGATGATGACCTTGCTGAAAGGTCACTTGGAACTGAACATGAGTGAAAAAGAGCACCTATTGTACCAACTGATGATTAGTACATTAAAGATTCCCAGATTCCTGCAGCCCTTTATTACTGTAACGACATGACAAGCTCCTTACAGATAATGCTACCATTGAATAAATGCCTCTCAAAATGGCCAGCAATCCTCTTTCAAGGATGGTAAATACGTATTCTAAGAGAGCTGTTGATTGAAGTTGTACACTTAATAAAAGCAAACTAATTTCCCCAAAAAATTGCCATGGCAGATAGCTGTTTCCTATGACCCAAATTGTGTCCGTCAACTAGGATTGCACACTATCTGAGGGCAATTCCCCACATAAAGTCTAGCCAATCCACAGATCATGCATACAATTTCCATATTTTTCTTTGGGCAGTTGGACTGTGTAAAGTGCTTCAGTAACAAGTCCATGTGCTTAGGTTCTTCTGAGTATTCCTTGATACTGGGTGACTGGTGTTGCATTCTTGCAAATATTTTTTTAATTGTATTAGGAAGGTCTTATAGCAAGGGCCTTTTCTGTAAAATTAAGTTTGCAGCCTAACTCAAGTCATCTTTGGAAAAAAGACCACTTAAAAGTAAAGCAAAAAAATTAATTTGCATTGGGCTATAAATACCATACACCTTTGAAACAATGTTTCTGGGGAAGCTAAGGGATAAATTTTCATCTCCTGCCCCATTTGCCTGGTGAGTCGTACTCTTCCATGTACCAAACCCTGTATTGGATCCCCTGGATTATTGCAACCCCAACCTTGGGTGAAAATTATTGACTCAAACAAGTAAGATTGTGTTCTAAGTAAGGGGCATTTTTACTTCTGCCTGTATTTGGGTTAGGGCCTGAATCCATTGCTAAGTGGCCAAAAAAAATGATGTGTTCTTACCAGTGACCAGCTGAAGAATGAGCAATGCTTTTAGATGCCTCATCATAGTATTTCAGGTGTTCCTATCCCAGTCGCATCCAATGCCTGCTGAGATAGAAATGCTCAGAACCCGAGGGATGAAGATGGAAAAAAACAGGCACTGGATGTTCTCGGTGCTGCTATCTTCTGGCCTGCACTATCTTCCTGTAAGAATATAAACAAATAAGTATCCATTTGGGAGCATTCAAAACCTCAACACACAATCCCTGCACCCACCATGCAGACTTCTCCTTACCTGTCACGTTTCAACAGGATGGCAGTCAAACATACGCTTGAGCATCGGGCGGGACCAGTGGCGCCTGAGGGATGATGTGTCCAAGTGGCCCAGAAAGGAAGTGCCATGCAGCAGTGTTGAAAACAAGGAAGAGGAATCCGCAGTGGGGAGGTATACAAACTGAGAAAGAAAGAGTTGAGGATGCCAGCAGTGAGGAGGCACGAGGACAGTCCAAGCCAAATGCAAAACAGATTTTGCTCTCTAGTCCCTTCACTTATGTTGATTTCAGTCTACACCATAAGTATTCCTTTGGCACTTTTTCAAACTCTTAGAAATGCTGCTGCTGCTTCTCCGAGCTGGCTCAATGTCCCATCGTAGCAATCAAAACTGTCACATGTTCGGCTTGAACCACCAGCTCTCGGCCTGACCTCCACTTGAACCACTGGAAGCCTTTTGTCACGGATTGAGCCAAACGAGCAGGTGCCAACGTATCAAACCTGCTTAACCTTGGACCACTACCTTGTTGAATTGCACATCAAACAATCAGGCTCAAGCATCGAGCCACCACTGGACCTCAACTCAAACTGCTGGAAACTTAACGGACTGAATCGACCAACCAGTTACTAACATCCTTAATTTTATCACTCCTTGAACAAACTCTTGTGAGTCCTTCAAACTGCATCTCAATGCCAGCTACCTGCTTGGATCAATACGACTGGACTGCCCCAAACCTGCTTCAACCCATTGGACAACAGTAATTTGATGGATCGACCCTGCTAAACTGCTAAATAAATGAAATTAGGTACTCATGAGAGCCTAATTTCCTTGAGGCCTATGCGACTGCTTAATGCCCCTATTGCACCTTTTTTTTTCTTGAAGAGCATATACTTTTGGTGGCATTGTTGTGATGTATTTGCCTTCCACTCCAGCTTCATTATCCAGAGGGTTTGCATCTTTTACATTCAGAGTACTCTGCATTCTCTTTACAGGTTGTATTTTTCTAGTATAGTTATATTGCATAGGTGGTGTTTAATTAATGGATAACTATGTATCTACATATTCAGAGAATTAACTGTGTTAAAGGGACATTATCGTTACATTGCAGTAATAAAAACCTATGAAATTCAGTGAAAAAGCTTTGATAAAGTGACGTTATGGTTACAAGTAAAATCGAAAACCCCCAGAAATTTGCCAGTCATGGTAAGTTAAGCAACTATTGTGCACTGATAGGACTAACACCCAGGACATCAAAGATAGTATCACATATATCATTGATGACATCATTTATCTGGGGCCCTTGTTTTTGTTCATTGACTTGTCTAAGCCAGTTGGTTTTATTCCCTGACAGTGAGAATTTCAAAATTCAAAATGTGCTTCAAATCTTGATGTTAACATTGTCATATGTTGTTGATGTACTTTCCTTGGGGTTTGGCCTCAGCTCATGGTGCACATAGATGAGGAATTAAGCATGGCTCAAACACACAGTTCATATGTATACATGATGATGAACTCTAATTTTATTATCATTTTCTGGTGATGCTGTCTCGTTCCTCCTTACTAGAGATTCCCTGTATGTGCCTCATATTTCTATGCATTGTGGATCTTCATGAGTATTGTTTGCACTAACACAAGGGTATAGTAAATCTTGTATTGTTAACTATGAATTCCAAGTTTAACATTAGCTAAAATGCTGACAAGCACACATTTATTATTGTAGTGGCCAATATTACCAGATTACAAATCCTGCACATCTATGGTGCATGCTAATCAGGGTGCTGTAGTGACAACAACAACAAACGAATACAATATTTTGTGCATGGTGGTCGCATGAGTTATGGTTGTTTAGTTTTCACTGAATTTCATAGGTTCTTATCAGAGCACCCTAATTTGCTACAAGTTCCATATATCATACTCGGCCACAATGTAGCAGCTCTAGAGTCTGTGGACAGTATAGAAGTTTGCGGACAGCAGGTAGCATAAAAAACAGACGCAAATGTGACAACAAAACATTGTGTACCCTCCTAACAACAAATACATAATCATAAACCATCATTACTAATATCTACTACACACAAATATATTTTTTTGTACAATTCAACATTTACAAATGCAAACATTGATTTTTGATTTAGCACACACTATCATGGAATGTACCAAGCATAAAACATAACTGTACACCTCATATTATCAATTTAGTCCAACTCTTCCTACGCCTTGAGAGATAGCAACAGCACATTAGAAAATAATGTGTTACCAAATAGTAAGTACACTCTTTTTTCAATATCATTACCATTCATTGCATAAACATTTCTCATAAGCAAATATCAACATGTTTTATTTTGACATAAATGGCAAAGACACTCGAGTGGCTAGAAGAAAACTTTCCCAAAGAAGACATGAGTGATGATGAAATCTCTAATGGTAAACAATGCATCTTTCAATGCAAACAAATAATGTAACGCATACAGAGCTTATTGAAATAATAATTTGTTCTTTTCTTATAGTATACAGTTTACATGAAGAAACCACACCACAGATCTATTATGGAGAATCCCAACAATCAGATAGACAATCACATTACCCAACTGCACAGAATTGAATCATGAACTTGTCGTCACTGCCCTACTTGTACCTGTCCCCTTTTCCCCGCAGCAATCACCCAAACAAATCCAGAAAATATAAACACGGAACACATAGCTGGAGCTACTGATGGCCCTGGCAACCCACTACAAGGTAAGGCTTTCTGGGCTGATTGTGGACTTACCACTGACTGAAAGAAAATGCTATGATAATTCATATCTGAATTGCAACATCATTGCGCTGCAATCTGGTGCACTATCCTGCGCTGCTGAAACAAGTACAGAAATATGAGCCGCACCGTATGTACCTTGGATTAAGAGAGGAACCATCTCCAAAATAGCCGCTGCACCCTCCAGCACTGGAGTGCTCTCACATTGCTGTATGATGTTGTTCTGATTGCTTAGCAGCCTGTTTAAGCAGGCCAATCAGCGAGCTGGCAGGTGAACGCCGGCCCCCACCAAAGGCATGCACTCAAGGCCCCTGTCTGAGCATGTCAGAGCACATGGAAGACCACGGCACACAACTACACAGTAATATTAAATCTAAATTCAAATTCACGTTGCAGACCCTCAATGCCCAACATACTCTCTGGCTAAAATCCCCATCTCGCTGGCCACAGTTCTGCCTATTCAACATTCTAATGGAACCATACTCTCATCCTCGCCCAGAGAAACACTTGATCGGAAGCCCTTAGCCCCCGACGGCTGCACGCTCTTGCACTATCACAAACTATCCTGCCGTGCATCTTTACCAACGGCAAAGACAATCCTGATTCGGAACACTCCTAACACATTGAGCAGCATACCTGGCGTTGGCCATACACCTCCTTCGACGGGACAACAAACGGAGCAACTTACAACACACAATCCTGAACCTTGCAGATCAACATTAATCACACCTGCATGGCGCTCGCACCCGACTTCTGAAAGTCATATTGAAATGTGCTTATTGCATAAATCTAGTTGCAATCTCATTGCACCCCTGCATGACTATTGAATGTCTAATTGAGATGTGCTTATGGTTCTGTTTAAAATTTTGCCTGCATATTGAAATTCAAATCTAGACGTATTTATTTCTTATATTAGCTGCGCTCGCATCGCGCCCCTGCCTGACTATTGAAAGTCTAATTGAGATGTGCTTGTGATTTCGGATCAAATTTTGCCTGCCTATTGATTTTCAAATCTAGACGTATTTATTATTTAAATTAGCTGCGCTCTCATCAAGCCTCTGCCAGACCTTTGAATGGCTAATCTAGATGTGCTTATGGTTAAAATTTTGCCTGACTATTGAATGTCTTACCTATTTGTGCCGTCTCAAAAAAATTAACTGCGCTCTCACCAAGTTCCATGTCTGACCACTGAAAGTCAGATGCAGACTTGTTCATTGTGGCATAGGCCTACCACCAGTACTCAACATTAGACAAGCCTTACACACCAAACGGCGCACACTAGATTGGTTAGCTGACTTGAATTGTCTCACCAACATCCTAGCTAACACACCTTGTCTGTGGTCAGACCACAGTATCATTCAATTTAATATCAATTTCTCATTTAAGCCTAACATCCTACTGCAACCTACCGCAGTGGCTCTCGCAAGAAACCACAAGAACATCACACTGGAAAACATATTTTCCATACTACACCCAATCATCACTCAAGTAGACACCACCTATAACCCTACCAACGTAGTAACCCTCTACAACCAAACCCTACAAGAGGCTACAAGAGGCTATTGACAAATACGCCCTTGCAAATCAAAACCCATTATCCACTCCAACTCATGGTTTACTGACAACCTAAAGAACCACACGGGCAAAAGAACAGAAGCAAACATCTGGAAAAACTCCATCGAAAAAACATGTCTTTTCAACTCCCTAGCATCTGAATATAAGACAGCCACCATCCACGCGAAAGGTAACACCTACAACATGAGAAACTAGAATGCCAACTCAGACACCAAAGAACTCTTTACCATACTTTGGGAGCTTGAATCACCTGCCCCTACCCCAACCACTGCATCAAGGATCTTAACTAGTGCACTAACATCCAAAATGCCCTATCCAACAAAGTCGCCTCACTTTATAAGAAAATCAAAGCCAAATCATCTAAGCTTGCCCCAGTGAACCGGCTGCCTGAACTGCCCCCTCCCAAACAACAACCCCATGCCCAGATTTGAATTGACCCCGATGTCCACCGCTGAATTGCTAAAAATAATCAATGGTTTTAAGCCATCTAGATGTCAAGGTGATATCTGCCCTGCAACCATCATCAAAGATTGTCCTGAGAAACTTGCACCATTTATCATAACCCTAATCAACAACTCCTTCAATACGAGCAACGTACCAGGAAATCTGAAAGAGCATGGGTGCTCCCTTTCCTAAACAAAAACACACTAAACCCACACATCCCGACCAATTTCTGACCAGTCACTTCGGTGCCATTTCTCTTGAAAATCTATGACAGAGTTTCATACCTAAAATTCAAAAATACTTAGAAACCCACAACATCCTAGGCCTCTGCCAATCAGGCTTCCATCCGGGCCATGGGACAGAAACTGCCCTACTGGACCTCAAAATCCAAATGGATTAAATCAAGGATAAAGGTGAACTCTAGGAATTCTCCTCCTCCTAGACCTGTCCGCTGCATTCAATTTAGTCAACCACAATATCCATTGTCAACACCTGGAACATGCAGCCCACTTCTCAACTACCGCTATACAATGGATCAAATCCTTCTTGGCAGACTGGACTACGAGAGTCTTTTCTTCCACCACAGCAGCACGACTTGTCCCTGTCACATGCAGAGTAGCACAAGGTTCTTGTGTCTCCCCTACTCTCTACAATGTGTTTACTAAGCCGCTCTTTGACCTCCTTGACAAATTGGGCATCACATACACTAACAATGCTGATGACACCCAAATACTCCTACCTATCTCAGGTAACTTTGACACTGACACTAAAATCCTGAACAATATTTACCTCACAATTGAAGCCTGGATGGCACAACACAAGCTTTGTCTGAACGAAGAAAAAACCATACTACTCATCATCGGCAACCCCCCAGATTAAACTTCCTACCACAAGCCTACAAAGCCTTCAATATCGATGGTCACATCATCACAGTGGTCAAGGAGGGAAAAACTCTAGGAGTCTATTCGGACTCATCCATGTCTCTTTCCATATAAGTCAATGCCATTGCCTCAGTGGCAGCCTACACTGCAAAACTGATCACAGCCAACAGACTCGTCCTGACGATAGACAATTGTGTCACACTAGCAAGAGAAGTCATTCTATCGAGAATCGAATACTGCAACTCCCTCTTTGCAGGTTCATACTCCCAAAACATCATTTAGCTGCAAATAACTGAAAATAACGCAATCAGAGACCCCCTCAATATCTCCAAAAAGGACAATATCTCCATAGCCAAGCAAAATCTCCACTGGTTACCAGTACGTGATCACATTAAATTCAAAGTCCAGTCACTAACGCACAAATGCTTGTACAATAGAACCACAGCCTACCTTGCCAGCCAAGTCTCCAAAGAACAGACTAACAGACCCATCCGATCTGCCTACACACACCTTCTGAATATCCCCAGATTCAAACTGCAAAAAGCTGGAGGCTGCAGCTTCCCAGTAATCGGGTCCAAACAGTGGAACTCTATGCCACTAGCTCTCAGAGCAGACTTGCTGCTCTGGTTGTTTCCGCAAAGGTCTGAAAACGTGTCTGTACACCCAAGACGGGTGCATATAACCTGTATGTATTCAATGTACCTGCTTTATGACAACCTGTATGTAACCAAACATTTATGCAAGACCTGTGGTATGACTGTAACATTATGATCACAGCAAACTAACCTGTAAAAATATCCTTAAGCTAAGCACCCAGATGCCTCAGGGCATGGTTGCGCTCTACAAATGTACAAATAAATAAATAAATAAATGATAGACGGTTTGATCAAACTTCTCTCCCTCCCTCCCCTGATGATGAATTTATACAAACTCCTAATATTCCAATTTATTTTTCCAATTACGATATCCCATCCCCTTTGTAAATACATGTATTTGTGTATTCTATGAATATCTTGGTATTATTGTCTCATACATTTTATAATTCCAATTGATAGTCCATGGAACATATGAATGTGTGGACCCGCTTATGCAATGGATGACATTCGAGGACATCGCGCCTAGTCCGGAAATGTCCTATCTCGTATGAATAACCTTTAATTAGTTTGTTAACGTGCCCCTATGCGCATGCACCAGACAGCTTTTGGCGCTGTGCTCCATGGACGTCACTGCAGCATCAAAGACATCCCTGGGCATCATCATGCTGTCCGACCATGCAACATAACAATGTGTGTGTGATCAGTGTCAGTGCTTCGCAGATATTATTAAACTGCATTTTTGGCCAATCTGAGAAGTCTCATTCCCCACCTCCAAGCAACACTCTTAGCAATTCTATCAACTTTCTAAACCATTTAGCGCCGTAATTTAATCACCAACATTCGCGAACGTCTGATTGCATCGTGGACCTCCACAGACATCATGTGAGCGCGCCCATGCATCAGAATGACATGTCGGCGAACAGTGTCTGCGCGTCATGGACCTTTTGAAACTGCATTTTCGGTCGATCTAGGAAGTTTCAAGTTGAAGGTTTACCCTTCCAGAGCTCCAAGTGCCATTCTCAGTTGATCTCTCATCTTTTCATAACTTTCCAAGGCCTATTTTAAACTCCTGAGTCTGTGGACAGTTCCTCTAAATGGACGTCACCAATTACTTTTAGTCATTCTCAATCTAGCAATCCAGAAGAGAGCACCAGCTTTGACAGCTGTTTGGCTGACCTTGCTATCTTGCAGAAAATGGAATCAGTACTACCTACGCCTAGCTCTCCTTCCCAGGGGCCACCACCACCACCTGGAGGGCATGGACATGGGAACCGACTCACTGATGAAGCGGAGGAACAAGAGAAAGATGAAGAAGACATAGAGGACGACCTACCTCCAGCAGCCATAGATAATCGTGGGTGTGGTGTTTTGTATGACGGTACGAGGGGTACTTCCTATTTCAATGCTTAGCTGGTGTGAGAAAAGTCTGGTGGTTGGCTAAAATTGAAATATAATAAAGCTATGGAGGTGACCAGAATTTTCAAATGTCTGCAGGTTGTTTAAAAGCAATCTTAAGTATCTGATGCAGGTAAATATATTTTTAGAAAAGTTATTTTGAAAAAATCGTGTGTTTGGGAAATACTCATTTACGCAACTCATTTTGGGAAATTCTTAAAGATATGCTGCGGTTAAAATCTTTACAAACAAATGTATTACAAGAAAAAAGAAAATTGTTAGGAAATTACCTTTGAAATTCATGATGGATATGATTGTCCTCCCACAGCGTTTTCCTGACGTTAAAAAATGGCACCTGTTGTGTTTTATATGTGCGTGATGACACCATTGAACACAATGTAACTATGTAGTGTGCAATGGCGTCATCACGCGCCTGTGCTTGTTTAGCGGTGGCAAAACAATTGTAGTTAAGAACAATGTTGTATGAAGAACTAAACGTATATTGACAAAACAACCAAATACTGACATTGTTTAATGCCAGGAGATCCTTATAATTAGGCACCACTTGATGAAGTCAGGAAAATCGGACATAGGATGGACACACTAAAGTAAGTTCAAATCTCCGGAAAATGTAGAGACCAATTATGAATTCTATGTTTTTTTTCGGAATATCGTTCTTGTCACCTAATATGACTTATTTATTTAAAACATCATGGGTAATACATTTTCAACGTCTGGCTTAATGATTATTTCAAAGAGTTCTTTTCAAGAATGACCAATGCTCATTGTCTAAAACTAAATAAAATACACACATACTTCAGGATTAATACACAAAAAATAAGGACATCATGCACAATATATTACTTACTTTGATTTAAGGGACCAGGAAGTGGATGAATTATTTTGGAAATCTTCAAAAAATAAAGAAAAAAACATCAATGAATCTCACTTAAAAATAAATACTAAAAATTAGAAAATCTGTCCAAGAAGGAACTTTTCAAATATTGGAAATCACTAGTAAATAACTTGCAAATAAGAATGGGCCTCATTACACGGATGGCGGTAAGGATTTACTGGTACCGGTAAAATACCGGTACCGGTAAATCCTTACCGCCTTACTACGAGGTCCCTTTGCGGGTTGGGGGATTTAACGCTTTTTGCAGGCATTAAAAACCAACCTGTCAAAGGGACCCAGGGAGCTAATTACGGTACCGCAATTTACGGTACCGTAATTAGCGCCTTCCCCATTCCCATTGAGCCCTATGGGGTAAAAATGGGATTGGGGAAGGGCAATGGTGGAAGGGGGAATTACCGCCCCGCCAACCTTGGAATGGGGCGGTAATTCCCCTTTCCGCCAAGGCGGTGCCGGTATTTTACCGGCATGAACCATGGCGCTAATAGCGCCATGGTTCTCCGCCATCCGTGTAATGAGGCCCAATGTATCTACAAGTTTGACCCATACCATGGGGTTGAAGAAGACCAAACAGGGGTCACAACAAGATCATGCAAGAACAGAATGAACAATATTTAGTTGTAAACTTATCAAACATATCTAGTGAACTAGTGAATCTAGGAAGTGGAGGGCTTTGGGCCCATCCTCTGACAAACTGGTCTGCCACCTGCTCCAAAGGCAATACAGACTCTCTGTCCTGTGCATGAAGAGAGTCCACATCCGAGTCTGCGTCTCTGCGGCCTCTAACAACATGGCCAGACTCTTTAAACTCTGAAAACAGTTGGCCAATCACTGTGCAGTCTCAACCTCTCCTGTTCTCTCCCAGGCCCTCTGTATGGCTCTGGCTTCTCACTTCACCACTATTCTGATTTGCTCTCCTCTCCTTCTACCTCTCACAGCCCCTTGTGGCCTCCTCTCCCTCTCCTTCTTTTTCTCCTCTTTCTCTCTGACAACACCTGATGCAGTTTCTAGACCAGTCCAATCTATGGAAGTGCCATCCAAAAAGGTGCACCCCTGCTCCTGCAGAGACAACAAGGACCACATTGACACACTCGCTCCAGCCTTAGCTGACTTCTGCAATCAGTCTTTCACCACTGGATGATTTCCATCTCTCCTCAATCACTTGTCTTGTGAACCCCCTTCTTAATAAGCCTTCTCCTGATCCTACCTGTCCAGGAGACTATTGCCTGATCTCTATCACTCCTTTCCTGGACAAACTCCAGGAAATGATGCCCATCTCCCAGATTACTGACCATCAGTCTGGCTTCAGAGGAGCCAGAGGCATGGAAAATGTTCTCCTGACCACCCGTGAAGATGGGCTTTATAATCTTGACTCCAGCCTTCCTTCTGTCCTCATCCTCCTTGACATTCCCTCTAATATTGACATGGTCAACCAATCCATCCGGATCAAGTGATTCATGTAAACCTGGGCATCACGGATCAATACCTGGAGTGGTTGACTTCCATCCTCCTGGACCGACCCTCCCAGGTCCAAATTGGGTCCTTTCTCTCCACCCCCTCTCTTTCTACATATGGTGTTCCCTGGGGCTCTAACCTCTCATCGTGGCTCTCAAATGTCTACGTATCCCCTTTGCCCCATCTGATCTCTACCTTCACCTCTAGACATTCAGTGTTTTGCGGATGACACTCAACTCTCCTTCAGGCTCCCCTCAGCCTCCTCTCTTGCTCATCCCAGACCATCTATTGTTTATTCAGGATTGTTACAACTTCAACAACCTCTGCCTTAATGCCAGTAAGACGGAGATCCTCCTCATTGGGACCCCTTCTCCCACATACCATCTCTCACTCTGGCCACCCTGATTGTGCCCCCTTCCTTCGCCTTCCTGTGAGGTAAACCTTGGTATCATCAACAATTCCACCCTCTCCTTCTCTCCTCACATCATAGACCTTGCCAAGAAAGCCCACTACCAGCTGCACATCCTCAGAGGTATTCTTCCTTTTCGCACTTTCTCTAAGATGCTCACTGTCTCCAGAGCTCTTGTTCATTCTAGGCTGGACTCTGCAACAGCCTCTTACTGAACCTACCTTCCTCTACTCTGTGCCCTCTGCAACTAATCCAGAACAGGATTGCAAGATGTATTGTTGGCCCATAGGCTCTCAGTGGCTGCAAGGATCATGACTCTCTGAATCATCCACAAGGCTATCTGGGGCTGGGATCCACACTACATCCAACTCTCTCTTCCAAAATATCATTCTTCTCAAGACAGCTCAGCTACCTCCAACTCTCTGAGGGTGAGACACTTCTCCAGCCAGAGATGGGGCGTAGATATCTCTCCTCTTCAGGTGCCTCCCTCTGGAATCGCCTCCCTGGCCCTCTCAAACTTGAGCCAGACCACCTGAAGTTCCAGAAGCAGCTCAAGACCTTTTTTTTTTCTCCTCTGCTTTCTCACTCTCCCACCCCTGCTTACGTATCTTTCTAACTCAGAGTCTCACTGGGTACCAAGCTCCTCCATTAACAGTCTCCCCTGCACTGCCTCTGGGCCTACCACACACTTAGGGGCTGTAACTGTAACCTCTACAGTCCCCTGCTTCCTTGCACTTACCCAGAACCATGCTGCCCTGGCTGCACTTACTCAGAGCAATGTTGCACTGATTGCACTTCCTCCTTTCCTTTCCCTGGCTTGTCCCGCTTTCCCTTCCCCCTACATTTGTTGTGGTCACACTTACATGATCTGAATGACAAAAGGCCTAGTAAGATGGTGTGTCTTTCCTCCCTTTTCATATCACTGCTCTGAACAAAGGGATGTCATACTGTACCAACAGCATATATGATTATCTTGGAATTAATGTAGGTCTGTACACATACTGCCAATGTTTTTTGATACACAGGTGAATTTAGAAGTCCCCCAAATGGCATCATCCATTCCATCAAGATTAACAGGAAATATGGCTGAACATAACCATTACACGCCTACATTTGGAAGGGGTAGATGATGTGTACACACTTCAAAAATGTATCTCAGAACAAGACATTCACATCTTCCTAACCAAGGAAAGTAATTTGAAGTCAAATTCCAAATGATACCACAATTACCAGCAGATAATGCCATTTATCTATTTAACCAGGCAATTATGGAGGATTTGAAAAAAAAAACAATGGGCCTCATTCCGAGTACGGCGCTAACCAATGGCGCTATTAACGCCTTGGTTGACGCCGTACCCGGACCGGCAGCGCCTTGGTGGATGGCGGAATTACCGCCCCATTCCAAGGTTGGCGGGGCGGTAATTCCCCAATCCCCATTTACCCTTCCCCATTCCCATTCTTGCCCCATAGGGCATAATGGGAGTGGGGAAGGCGTTAATTACGCCACCGTAAATTACGGTGGCGTAATTAACATCAAGGTCCCTTAGCGCCATGGTTTTTAACACCTGCTAAAAGCAGGTGTTAAAACCTCCATGGCGCAAAGGGAACTCGGAGTATGGCGGTAAGGGATTACCGCCACCGCTCTCGTTAGCGGTGGCCGCTATCCCTTACCGCCATACTCGGAATGAGGCCCAATATCTGAATAAAACTAAACAAAAATCCAAACAGAATCTTACATCTGCAGAAAACAAAGCTTTGGAAGTGTTAAGAACCAATCAAGAGATCAACACTTACAGGCCGATTCATGGAATAATTAGCGCGGCGCAAGTGGGCAAAAACGTGCGAATCGCAGTGGAATAGCGAAAATCGCAGTGCAAGTGCGAAAATCGCACGAAAAGCAGCGCACGTCGATTCATGGAAGGCCGTGCGCGAGAAAACCAGCGGATGTGCGATAAAAAAGTGCGCGGCGCACGTTGGCGCGCAGGCCATCTAACAGCGTGCGCCAGGTCACAGCGAAAATCGCACAGGCCACAGCGAAATTCGCATATAGCGCGGCGCACGCAACAAAAGTAGGCGGAACACGGGCGTAACACTCGGAATGGGGAACAACTTGCCAAAACGTGGGCGTCACGGGGGAAGTACAGGGCACAAGTGCGCGGAACGCCCACACGCTCGCCTACAACACGTATTCATGGAATAGAATAGGGGAAAAAAGCGCACGCTCAAACCAGCGCACAGGCACAAACACGACCGCCACAAGAAAGCAGGCGGTAGCGTCTCTGCGGCTGTAAGAAATGTGCGCCAAAAGGTGCGCCAACAAATAGCACCTATATACTGCCATGATGAATGTCCCATACTGTGGCCCTCCAGGAAAAATGACGTGCAAAAGGGTACCAACAAACACGGACACCCGCTGACAAAAAATACGTGTCCGTGTATACCGGGGTGCGCGGGAAGTCTCACACGCGATTTCAGCGAGGTACGTGCATCACAGGGGTTCGCGTGAAGTAATTCATGCGATCGGGCCTGGGGGAGCGGGCTACGTGTATTTCAGGGGTTCGCGTGAAGTTTCTCACGCGATCGGGCCTGGGGGAGCGTGCTACGTGTATTTCAGAGGTTTGCGTGAAGTTTCACACGCGATCGGGCCTGGGGGAGCGGGCTACGTGTATTACAGGGGTTTGCGTGAAGTTCCTCACGCGATCGGGCCTGGGGGAGCGTGCTACGTGTATTTCAGGGGTTCGCGTGAAGTTTCACACGCGATCGGGCCTGGGGGAGCGGGCTACGTGTATTACAGGGGTTTGCGTGAAGTTCCTCACGCGATCGGGCCTGGGGGAGCGGGCTACGTGTATTCCAGGGGTGCGCGGGAAGTTCCACACGCGAATAGCCTGGGCGCGTGTATTTCAGGGGTGCGCGGGAAGTTCCACACGCGAATAGCCTGGGCGCGTGTATTTCAGGGGTGCGCGGGAAGTTCCACACGCGAATAGCCTGGGCGCGTGTATTTCAGGGGTGCGCGGGAAGTTTTACACGCGAATAGCCTGGGCGCGTGTATTTCAGGGGTGCGCGGGAAGTTCCACACGCGAATAGCCTGTGCGCGTGTATTTCAGGGGTGCGCGGGAAGTTTTACACGCGATTTCTGCACGGTACGTGTATTTCAGGGGTGCCGGGGAGTCCCACACGCGAATAGCCTGGGCGCGTGTATTTCAGGGGTGCGCGGGAAGTTCCACACGCGAATAGCCTGGGCGCGTGTATTTCAGGGGTGCGCGGGAAGTTTTACACGCGATTTCTGCACGGTACGTGTATTTCAGGGGTGCCGGGGAGTCCCACATGTGATTTGAAAGTGTGGGTCCTCCCAGGTGTGCCCTGTACACCCTCCACGGCCCCTGCAGGCAGCCCACACCACAGGGGACTACCCTGCATCCCTGGTCATGTCCCGCAGGCAGCCCACCCAACATGGGCATGCCCCCCAGCAAAGGCACATGTCTCCTAAAACTAATGAACACTAACTCATGTCCCCTTGCACCCCCACCCCCCAGCACTGTGGGGCACCTGCCAGCAGGCCCCCACTCATGTCACCCACCACCCCCACCCCCCAGCCACCAGGGGCACCCTCCACCAGGCCCCCACTCATGTCTCCCACCACCCCCACCCCCCAGCAGTGCAGGGTCACCCTCCACCAGGCCCCCACTCATGTCTCCCACCACCCCCACACCCCAGCAGTGCAGGGGCAGCCTCCACCAGGCCCCCACTCATGTCTCCCACCACCCCCACCCCCAGCCACCAGGGGCACCCTCCACCAGGCCCCCACTCATGTCTCCCACCACCCCCACACCCCAGCAGTGCAGGGGCAGCCTCCACCAGGCCCCCACTCATGTCTCCCACCACCTCCACCCCCCAGCCACCAGGGGCACCCTCCACCAGGCCCCCACTCATGTCACCCACCACCCCCACCCCCCAGCCACCAGGGTCACCCTCCACCAGGCCCCCACCCATGTCTCCCACCACCCCCACCCCCCAGCCACCAGGGGCACCCTCCACCAGGCCCCCACTCATGTCTCCCACCACCCCCACACCCCAGCAGTGCAGGGGCACCCTCCACCAGGCCCCCACCCATGTCCCCCACCACCCCCACCCCCCAGCCACCAGGGTCACCCTCCACCAGGCCCCCACTCATGTCTCCCACCACCCCCACACCCCAGCAGTGCAGGGCCACCCTCCACCAGGCCCCCACCCATGTCTCCCACCAGCCCCACCCCCCAGCTACCAGGGGCACCCTCCACCAGGCCCCCACTCATGTCTCCCACCACCCCCAGCCACCAGGGGCACCCTCCACCAGGCCCCCACTCATGTCACCCACCACCCCCACCCCCCAGCCACCAGGGGCAATCTCCACCAGGCCCCCACTCATGTCTCCCACCACCCCCACCCCCCAGCCACCAGGGGCACCCTCCACCAGGCCCCCACTCATGTCACCCACCACCCCCAGCCACCAGGGTCACCCTCCACCAGGCCCCCACCCATGTCTCCCACCACCCCCACCCCCCAGCCACCAGGGGCACCCTCCACCAGGCCCCCACTCATGTCTCCCACCACCCCCACACCCCAGCAGTGCAGGGTCACCCTCCACCAGGCCCCCACTCATGTCACCCACCACCCCCACCCCCCAGCCACCAGGGTCACCCTCCACCAGGCCCCCACCCATGTCTCCCACCACCCCCTCCCCCCAGCCACCAGGGGCACCCTCCACCAGGCCCCCACTCATGTCACCCACCACCCCCACACCCCAGCCACCAGGGGCACCCTCCACCAGGCCCCCACTCATGTCTCCCACCACCCCCACACCACAGCAGTGCAGGGGCAGCCTCCACCAGGCCCCCACTCATGTCTCCCACCACCCCCACCCCCCAGCCACCAGGGGCACCCTCCACCAGGCCCCCACTCATGTCACCCACCACCCCCACCCCCCAGCCACCAGGGTCACCCTCCACCAGGCCCCCACCCATGTCTCCCACCACCCCCACCCCCCAGCCACCAGGGGCACCCTCCACCAGGCCCCCACTCATGTCTCCCACCACCCCCACACCCCAGCAGTGCAGGGTCACCCTCCACCAGGCCCCCACCCATGTCTCCCACCACCCCCACCCCCCAGCCACCAGGGTCACCCTCCACCAGGCCCCCACTCATGTCTCCCACCACCCCCACACCCCAGCAGTGCAGGGCCACCCTCCACCAGGCCCCCACTCATGTCTCCCACCACCCCCACACCCCAGCAGTGTAGGGGCAGCCTCCACCAGGCCCCCACTCATGTCTCCCACCACCCCCACACCCCAGCAGTGCAGGGGCAGCCTCCACCAGGCCCCCACTCATGTCACCCACCACCCCCACCCCCCAGCCACCAGGGGCACCCTCCACCAGGCCCCCACTCATGTCACCCACCACCCCCACCCCCCAGCCACCAGGGTCACCCTCCACCAGGCCCCCACCCATGTCTCCCACCACCCCCACCCCCCAGCCACCAGGGGCACCCTCCACCAGGCCCCCACTCATGTCTCCCACCACCCCCACTCCCCAGCCACCAGGGGCACCCTCCACCAGGCCCCCGCTCATGTCACCCACCACCCCCACCCCCCAGCCACCAGGGGCACCCTCCACCAGGCCCCCACTCATGTCTCCCACCATCCCCACCCCCCAGCCACCAGGGGCACCCTCGACCAGGCCCCCGCTCATGTCACCCACCACCCCCACCCCCAAGCCACCAGGGTCACCCTCCACCAGGCCCCCACCCATGTCTCCCACCACCCCCACCCCCCAGCCACCAGGGGCACCCTCCACCAGGCCCCCACTCATGTCTCCCACCACCCCCACACCCCAGCAGTGCAGGGGCACCCTCCACCAGGCCCCCACCCATGTCTCCCACCACCCCCACCCCCCAGCCACCAGGGTCACCCTCCACCAGGCCCCCACTCATGTCTCCCACCACCCCCACACCCCAGCAGTGCAGGGCCACCCTCCACCAGGCCCCCACTCATGTCTCCCACCACCCCCACACCCCAGCAGTGCAGGGGCAGCCTCCACCAGGCCCCCACTCATGTCTCCCACCACCCCCACACCCCAGCAGTGCAGGGGCAGCCTCCACCAGGCCCCCACTCATGTCACCCACCACCCCCACCCCCCAGCCACCAGGGTCACCCTCCACCAGGCCCCCACTCATGTCACCCACCACCCCCACCCCCCAGCCACCAGGGTCACCCTCCACCAGGCCCCCACCCATGTCTCCCACCACCCCCACCCCTCAGCCACCAGGGGCACCGTCCACAAGGCCCCCACTCATGTCTCCCACCACCCCCCCCAGCCACCAGGGGCACCCTCCACCAGGCCCCCACTCATGTCACCCACCACCCCCACCCCCCAGCCACCAGGGGCAACCTCCACCAGGCCCCCACTCATGTCTCCCACCACCCCCACACCCCAGCAGTGCAGGGCCACCCTCCACCAGGCCCCCACTCATGTCTCCCACCACCCCCACACCCCAGCAGTGCAGGGGCAGCCTCCACCAGGCCCCCACTCATGTCTCCCACCACCCCCACCCCCCAGCCACCAGGGGCACCCTCCACCAAGCCCCCACTCATGTCACCCACCACCCCCACCCCCCAGCCACCAGGGTCACCCTCCACCAGGCCCCCACTCATGTCTCCCACCACCCCCACACCCCAGCAGTGCAGGGGCACCCTCCACCAGGCCCCCACTCATGTCTCCCACCACCCCCACCCCCCAGCCACCAGGGGCACTCTCCACCAGGCCCCCACTCATGTCTCCCACCACCCCCACACCCCAGCAATGCCGGACCAACAACATACTTGAGCACGTAGTACCATTAACATGACATCACAAATGTTACATATTAGTAGTCTCACCACCTGGAAATGCCTGCACTCCCACCACTACCAACTGTGCAGTGTTGGCGCCATGTAGAGTTGTAGGTGCACTGCTGCCAACATGGACCCCATCTCCAGACTAGAGGTCCTTGTGTAGACATGAGGAAGGGACCTGCAAATTGGGAGGTAGACACAGAAGAAGAGTTACACATCAATGCAACATGCAGTGTACAACACAACAGCAATATGCACTAGGAATGTATACACAGTATTGACTACAGACTGGCCACACAGCTCATGGGAGTCCAACGTCACTGTGTAATTCACTGTCACTTGGGCACACCCTTTGCAAGCCCATGGAAACGGGAAGCAGGAGGGGTGTGTGTGACTCAAACCCAAGCATCTGAACCAAATAAATTACAAGCCTGCATGTGCCCAGCCACAATGCAGCGTATGCCCACAGGAACCACGGAAGCCAACAAATCGTCCCAAAAAAATTGGGAATAAAAGAAATCAAAATAAAAATAAAAATAAGAAACAATCAAAAATGGCCATTGATGGGCCCGGGGGGGTTGGGGAGGCCACCCAGGAGGTCCGAGGACAGGATGCACACCAGAACCCACCTGCGTGGATCCTGGGAAGATAAAACACCTCCATGGGCTCATGGCCCACACGGCTACCCTATTGTGGGAGTATCACTGCTGTCGCTATTATCACCCTGTGCAGCTGCATCCGGAGGTGGTTGCACTATGGGAGGCAGCCCACGCAAGGCCCTAGTCTGCTCCTCCATGGCTGCAAGCATGCGGGTGTGGTAGGTCTGGTTCTGGAGGATGAGTGTGCGGAGGTCCCCATGCAACAACTCACGGGATGCCCGGACCTCCGCCCTCGTTGCCTGCATCTCAGCTGAGAACTTACGGGTGAGACGCTCCAGCTGCTGTTCTGTCCTTTGGTGTGTTGAAGCCTCAAGCTCAACAAGAGTCGTCCTGAGGTGAAGGAGCTCCTGCCTCAGGGCTTCCCTGTGGCCCTGGGACTCAATGGAGATGGCCTCCTGCAGAGTCGCCAGTGCCGCCCGCCTGTCCCTGTTGGACCCCAACATGTCCTCCCTGTGTGACTGGCAGATGGAGTCGGTTGCCTGCTCTAGTCGCTCCATCAGCCTTTCTGGGGGGACAATGGAAGTGGCCACCCTATCCATGGCCTGAGCCATCATCTCGGATGATGCAGCCTGTTGGGTTGCCATACCGTAAATGGATTGCTCCCATGCGGTATTGCCGGGTGGCGTACGGCCACCACGTCGGCGGGCACCACACCTGTCTGGGGCAAGGCGAACTGCGCCTTGCTGTGCCGGCACTGCCTGAGGCTGCAGGACTGCATTCCCCCTCTGATCTGCTGGCCCAGGAAAAGGATCAGATGTCGCGGAGTGTGACCCTGCATCCGTAACCACCGAAGGCGTAGCTGCCAACACTGACATCTCCATGGAGGGTTCTGACCCTGGTGCAGGTGGGTGAGACAGAACAGAATCCCTCCCTGGAACACTCACCTGCGACGGCACGTAGGTCTCATCCGAATCAACACCTGAGTACAGCTCGGGGGAGGTGCAGCCAGAGACACCCCTTGAGAGCATGACCTGCAGCCTCCTGGGTCTGCACCATCTCCACAACCCCAGCAGAATCAGGTGCGTCTTCCCCTGAGAAGACATGAAAACAAAGAAAAGGAAACAGGCATTAGCACCATGGCACACAATGAGGGCTGAGAAGCAAGAGAACCAGTACTTGATTGACACATGTCCCACATGACTGAAACCCTCCCATGCATGCACCCTCACTGCGTATGAAGTGCAGGCAAATGGCACACACTGATGACACCAAGATGGAAGATGAACACATTTTCTGCATGCTGCCTGGCAGTGGCATCACACATTGGCCTGTGATTGCCAGGTGATACACACATGCCATCACACAGATGGCATGTACCATTGCTATTGAGTGAAGATGGAGAGGAGGGCAGCACCTATTCATTCAGTCCAGTTCCCGCATGTAATCGCTTTTCTAATTCTAACAGGTCAGATTTTTCACCTGGAGCTGCCAGTCTGAAATGGTCCAATTGCACAGGGACATGTGTGTACAAATGATATCCAGGTAACAAAGTCACTCCACTTTACCATAGCCATGTCAGACATGTGACTAGTTGAGAGCGACATGCCTGGTGAAAGTGGTGGAATGCAAACAAACTGACTGAATGAACAGTGAAAAATAAGCAACTATGTTGTGGCAAGGTGACACTTCAAGGGCAACTGGCGTGCAGTTGGGCTAGATGTCTACTGTTGGCAGAAGGGATACTGCTATGGCCAAATGCAGCTGCGCAGGAAGTATTGCATGAAGCACATGGCTGACCCATACGACTCAGGCGCACACACTCTCACCTGGCACACAAACAGAAGCCCTCACACACACACCATGCACATGGATGACACACACATGCATGTGCACTCACCGGACAATGCCTCGTAATCAGCCAGATCTCCCACGCCTTGGATCTGTTCCTCCGTGACGTAGGTCCCAGCGACTGACTCATGTGGAGTGAGTTCCATGTCTACTACTGGAGACCCACCTCCAGTCACTAGAGTTGCGGCATGACTTGAGGCCAGCTTACTCTTTGCCCTGCGCTTTAGGTCATTCCAGCGCTTATAGCAATCATTGGCTGTGATTCCAAGGGCACTTACGATGTCCGCAACGGTCTGCCAGTGTGCCTGGCGTTGTGCAGGTGTGGTCTTGGATCCTGCAACAATGACCATCTCGTTGTCATGTCCGGACACATACTCGACAAGTGCATTCAGTTCGTCATTCAGTTCGTCATCCGTGAAGCTGGGCTTCCTGGATGGGCCGGACTGTGTAGCCGTGTCTGGGGCATCAGCCTGTGCCGGACGAGCACTCTTCCTCTTCCGCTTGGAAGGTGGTGGTGATCCTGAGTGTCCTGCGCCGCTCTGGACACTAGGGGCAGGAACCCTGGTGGACTCTGTATCAGGAGTGTGGGATTGCACACTCAGCATGGGAGTTGGTGCAGGCATTGGCTCTAGTGTGATGGTGTCAGGGGGAATGTCAGCAGCATGGACTAGGACCAACACTGTCCTGGCTGGGTGTGTGAGGGCTGGGGTGGATGGAGCCGCAGCTGCCCCTGCAGCCTCTCCGCCCTGCCTCCTTGGTGCAGCAGATGACCTTGCTGGCCCAGATGCACGTGGCATGGTGACATCAACGTGCACCAGCGCACGTGTCATAGGCCTGCTGACCTGGAAGTCAGCCATGGAGTCAGCCAGATCTGGTGCCACAATGGGCTGGTCCAACAAGGGCTGAGCATGGATGGTGTCAGCCACATCAGCCTCAACGGGAGGGGGCGGGGGGATTATGGGTGCCCTTGACTGGTCCTCCACACATGGGGGGACAGGCTCACCCTGCAAGTAACGACCACGTCCCCTACCGGATCCACCACGGCCACCACTTGTGGCTCTTCCACCTTTGCCACCCTTACGGAATCCTCGCCTCCCAGCCATGGCACTGATGTAAATGTGCGTATGGGAGTGGCTGGAAACTATTGTCCTGGGCAATTGGGGGAAAAACGGGTTGGGTACCAGATGGTAATTGTACCCTAGTGCTCTTGCAAGGCTGATTGTAACCCCTGGGGAAAGATGACGGGTCACGCTACGCACAGGAGCCCCAAAAAAGGGAGGTGACGTGCACGCAACCTCTCCTAGACCACGTGTGCAGAAAGATAAACCTGCACTACGCTGTGGCACCCAGTAACACAAGAATGAACGTATGCGTGTCACACGCAGCCTAGAATGACCTCTGAAGGGGTAGGCTACACACGGGGCAAGCACAGATATTAGATACGTGCGTGACTCACCGTCTGCCTGGTAAACGAGCGTGTAAAAGGAGCACGTTTGGTTGGCAACACCCCCGCCAAAAGAAGATTTGTACGCTGTCTGAGGAGACAGGACAACAGTAGAAGGGAACACTGTTTGAGGGAACAGGCCCAGGTAAACCAGTAAAAGCGAAAAAAGAGAAAAAGCTGTCAGAGTTAACAGGGAATACGAACTTGAAACGCCGTGAAGTAAATCGCGTGTGAAACGACAAGAAGTACAGAATTCACCCACTCGCTCTCCACGAAAAGCACGTACAAGGAAAACGTGTTCTACACATACCTTTTATACAGGGCCACACGTCCAGCGTCACTTACGCGGCGTGTACGCGCTAGGGCCATTTCCACCAATTACACGCTTTGTCACTTCTGCGTGTAGGGCCATTTCCACCAATTACACGCTTTGTCACTTCTGCGTGTAGGGACATTTCCACCAATTACACGCTTTGTCACTTCTGCGTGTAGGGCCATTTCCACCAATTACACGCTTTGTCACTTCTGCATGTAGGGCCATTTCCACCAATCACACACGATGAGACTCTGACGTGCAGTCTTTCCACGTTTGCTCTGTCATCACGTGCTGTGTGGGAAACACCCGTGCGGGTCACGTCACAGACGCGCTTATGCGCTGAGGGCCTTTGGTCCAATAGAATCGCGTATGCGTGCTGACGCGCTTACGCGCTAAGGGCCTTTCCTTGATTTTCACGCTGACGTGCAGGATTTTCACGTGCCAAATCACTCCGTACCAAGCTGGCCACGCGTAAGCACACGGAAGACCACGCTCCTGCCCAGAAGGCCGAACTACTGCCCCCCAGAGCCCCGAGCATGCTCCCACCTACCATCTGCTGCTGCCTGACTGCCTGCTGCCCACGTGCACTGCCATTTGCTGCCTGCACATCAGCCAGGGGTGCTGTTGCTGTGACCACCCCTGCTGGAACCGAAGACTCCCGACTGGAATTCCATCGCTCCACAGCCCAGCCCCAGGACCCAGTTGCCCACCCACTCCTGCCTCTGGGGTTGTCATGTCGGGGCAAACACCATCTGTGACCACTGACAACCCCCGGCCAGAGAGGCAGAGGGGCACCAGCTTCAGTGCCACCGAAGTTGGTGTCCTGGTGGAGCAAGTCCTGGGGCAGTATGATGCCCTCTTCGGAAGTTCCCGCGCCGACAAGGAAGGACGGACTCGGATCTGGACTGACATCGTGACTGCCATCAACGCGGAGGGGGTGGCAGTCCGGGACTTACAACATGTCAGGAAGCGCTGGGAGGACTTCAGGTCCAGGACCCTGAACAAGGCCCGGCGCCTCTTGAAGGCAGCGGATGCCAAGGGGCGCCGGGGCCACTTGTCGGAAGAACAGATGGGGGTCCTGGAACGCATATCCCCAGCGCTCCACGTCCAGGTCCTGGAGAAGCAGACCCGTCTGGAGTCGAGCGGTGAGTGTACATGCATCCTGATTGTGAGCAGTGCGTGTGGTGATTATTCGGTATTGTGCAGGTTGCACATCTGTTTGTATGGGGTCGAGTATGGGTGGGGGTGTACATGGCCGTGGGGCTGACACATGCGAGGGCTGTAATGTGTGAGACATGGATGGTGCTTGTGTGTGTAGGCTTGCATGGCAAATGCAGTTGTGCGTGCACACATGTTTGTATGTATGTGTATGTAAGTAGACATGTCGGTGATGTCACGCATGTATGTTGTTTTGGGCTGCATGTATGAGCACTGTGTACATGTGCATGTGTGTGTATTTGACAAGGGTGCAACAGTGATGCAACATGGATGCATGTGACTGCGGTATGTGTAAGCCTGATTGGCAGATGTGACATGGATGCCCGTCTGAACAGTGCGACACTTGGCAGAGGTGTACACATGCATGCAAGTGTGGTGGTGTGTGTACATGTGTGGTGCACTTCCTGTGTTGCATGTGATGTCTGGGTCACCTTTGGCTGCTCATGCTGTTGTATGTGTATGGATGGTGGTGGCAGTTGCGATATGGCTGTGGTATGGCTCATGTGTGCGAGTTGCAATGACATGTGTGTTGGGGATTGTGATGACATGTCTGAGGTTTTCCAATGCCACTCATGTGCAACTGTCATGTGTGTATGTGTCCATTGTACAGTGCCCTGATGCCTGTGTTTTGTTTCTCCCTGTCTGCAGCGTCAACTGATGAAGAGGGCGGAGAAGGTGCTGTAGAGCACAGCGGCGGGGATCCGACCGCCAGCCGGAGACGCAAGGCCCGGCTCCCCTCCCGTGTTGTCATCTCGTCGGGGAGTGAGGAGTCTGGTGCCGCGTCCCAGGCCGCAGCTGCCGGGGGGAGGTCCAAGAGGCGGATGTTGGAGTTGGACTCCTCGGCAGCAGAAGGGGCAGCTGGGACCCCACAGGGCCCAACAGGGGAAGATGGCACGGAGTCATCCAGGTTGGTGGGGGGTCTGGTGGAGGAGGAGGCCATGCAAGCACCAGAGACGGGGTCTGGAGGTGGGGATCCCACTGGTGCTAGTGGTGCAGTCCAGGACCAGGGACAGGAGGCAGCACAGGCCGCCGCGGAGGTGCCTGTGTGCAATCCTGTCCCCGATCCTGTCCCTGCATCATCTTGCACCAGCAGGGATGCCTACGTCCAGACCCGTTTCCAGGCAGGGGATGAGCTGACGTCAACTGGCCTTCCTCTGCCTGCGGACGTGGCTATCCAGGTCCGGGTTGAGCCTGTCCTGGCTGGTGTGGCGTTGCGTCAACGGGCCATGCGAGGTGACCTGCAGTCTTTTCATGGAGAGACTGCACGTCATCTCGAATGGCTCGTTGACCACGTCAGCCTGCTGAGACAGGTCACCCAGACCGGATTCCTCCGTCTGATGGGGCTTGTTCCGACCCCCTCCTCAACTGGACCCCCTACGCGCCAGTCGTCCTCTGTGCCATCTTCCCACCCATCAGTCACCTGGGTGCCCTGTGGAGCTGCCTCTGACAGTGCGGCCAGGCTGGTGGAGGAGGCATCCCTGCCACAGTCGGGAGTCGGACGTCCAGCAGGGGTGGCCACATCAACAACTGCACCCCAGCCGGCGGAGGATGTGCAGGCAGCAGGAGGCAGTGCACGGGCAGAGGCAGAGCAGCAGCAGCAACATGGTGGGAGCCATGAAGCCTCGGGGCCTTCGACATCGGAGGGGCAGGCATCGGCCGGAGGGCAGGAGGACCCAGGACAGAGAGTGTCTTCCGTGTGGCAGCGGTTGGGCCACGCCATCGGTGCGGAGCGGCGGCGGGCGGAAGAGGCGCGGCTCACAATGGTCAGGGCGGAGAACTCCATGCGGAGGGCCCTGAGGCGGGCCGAGTGCCTCCAGGCAATCCGCAGGGGGTTGGAGGAGGACACGGCGTCGTCCCTGCGGACCCTCGGGGCCATGGAACTGGACCGCCTCCGGGACATCGAACAGGAGTTCGATGATGCCCTGGCCCGGAACACCACGGAGTGAGCCGCTGGACTTGCCCGCCGCCTTTGTATATAGTTCTTTTGTTTTAGGTTTCCTTTGGTTTTTCTTATGATTTGGAGTCGACGGACACTGCTCCACTTTTTGTATATAGTTGATATTTAGGTAGGTTTTTTAGGAGGTTTCCTTAGTTCAGTTGTGATGATGGACCCTTGTTATTTTTGTACATAGTTCTTTGTTGCATGGAGAGTTTTTACATTTCACTTTGGCCAAAATTATTTGGATTTGATTTTCTAGTTTTGTGTTTTTATGCGGACATGCAGCTTATTTTTTCACATTTACATTGTAGTTAGTTTTCTTTCTTTAGCATTTGTATTTTTTTCCAATACATTTCTTTTTCCATTGTTCACTGTGTGGTTTCATCTCATTGGTTTCATGCATGTCATGTTGTGTGTTTTCCCATTCAATTGGAAAATATGTGTGTGACGGACATGGGTTCATTTGCTTCATGAACATTGGGGGTGTAACATGTGATTTCCATTTCCATGTGGGCGAATGGGTTACTTGGTAGGGCTTTTTGGCTGTGGAGGCTGACCATTACGCACATGATTGGGGATTGTGAGGACCTGGTGGGGGCTGCACATGGTGGCAGGGGGGTGGGGGTGGTGGGAGACATGAGTGGGGGCCTGGTGGAGGTTGACCCTGCACTGCTGGGGGGTGGGGGTGGTGGGAGACATGAGTGGGGGCCTGGTGGAGGGTGACCCTGGATGCTGGGGTGTGGGGGTGCAGGGGGACATGAGTGGGGGCCTGGTGGAGGTTGACCCTGCACTGCTGGGGGGTGGGGGTGGTGAGAGACATGAGTGGGGGCCTGGTGGAGGGTGACCCTGGATGCTGGGGTGTGGGGGTGCAGGGGGACATGAGTGGGGGCCTGGTGGAGGTTGACCCTGCACTGCTGGGGGTGGGGGGGGTGGGAGACATGGGTGGGGGCCTGGTGGAGGCTGCCCCTGCACTGCTGGGGGGTGGGGGTGCAGGGGGACATGAGCAGGTGTGCAGGGTAGTCCCCTGTTTTGTGGGCTGCCTGCAGGGGCCGTGGAGGGTGTACAGGGAACACCTGTGAGGACCCACCCAGCCTAATTGCGTGTGATAATTCCCGCACACCCCTGTAATACACGTACCTGGCCAAATCGCATGTGAGAATTCCCGCGCACCCTTGTGATACACGTACCCAGCCGAATCGCGTGTAGAACTTCCCGTGTACCCCTGTAATACACGTACCCAGCCAAATCGCGTGTGATAATTCCCACGTACCCCTGTAATACACGTACCCTGGCCAATCGCGTGTAGAACTTCCCACGCACCCCTGTAATACACGTACCAAGCCAAATCGCGTCTGATAATTCCCGCGCACCCCTGTAATACACGTACCTGGCCAAATCGCATGTGAGAATTCCCGCGCACCCCTGTAATACACGTACCCAGCCAAATCGCGTGTGATAATTCCCACGTACCCCTGTAATACACGTACCCTGGCCAATCGCGTGTAGAACTTCCCATGCACCCTTGTAATACACGTACCAAGCCAAATCGCGTCTGATAATTCCCGCGCACCCCTGTAATACACGTACCTGGCCAAATCGCATGTGATAATTCCCGCGCACCCCTGTAATACACGTACCCAGCCAAATCGCGTCTGATAATTCCTGCGTACCCCTGTGATACACGTGCCCTGGCTAATCGCGTGTGAAACTTCACGCGTACCCCTGTAATACACGTACCCTGGCTAATCGCGTGTATAACTTCACGCGTACCCCTGATATGCACGTTACCCGCTTTGCGTTCCTTGTTTGGCAGCCCTGTGGACTGGTCCAGGGTTAGCGCTGCCCTTTGCGATGATTTAGCGATTTTGATGGCTTTTCCTTGCGCGAGGGCGTTCTTGGGGGCGTTACTGGCGCTGCTGCAGGGTCGCTGCGATACTCTGCGCCACGGCTGGTTTGGGAGCCTAAAATCCATGAATACGCTGTGCGCGGAAATCGGTTTTGGCGCACGTGCCTGGCGCAGACAATCGCACGCGGACACTCTGCGCCAGCCGCTTGCGACACTTTTCTGCGAAATTCTATGAATTACCCTGAAAATCTGCGTACAAAGGCAGGGAAATAGTTCTCATGAACAGAGCTGACTACATTAGAGAGTGCAACCAAGATCTGAGCAATAAACAATGATACCAAAAGTTAATGTCCAAACCATTAATGCAAACCAAAGATGAATGACAAAAGCTAAATAAGATATGGCATCAGATTGGCTTGTAAAATGATGATGAACATGATTATAATATGTTTCCTACCAAATATTCCCAGAAAATACTCAAAATGTCCATATTTCAAACCAATTATAAATGGTATCAGATTAATCACCGAAAGAATCTTGGGGTAGACTGACTCACATCTCAATCCCATGGTACAGCATCTTGCTTCATATATAAAGGATAGAAAGCATGTTATCCAACAAATGTAATCCATCATGTGGCAAAATATCTATGGACTTGGAACAATGGATGCGACCACACTATATACATGCATCAAACATGAGACAGAATTTGAGGTAGTATAATACTTTCTGAAATACAGATCAATCTCCTAGCTAGAACAAGAGAAAATGATAATTGAAATGCTGAAGTTCACTCTTACCAACAACATCTTCTGCTTCAACAAACACATATATAAACAGGAACAAGGTACAGTGATGGGTGCTAAATACACACCCCCTGTGTCTATCTCTTTCTGGTCTGTTCTGAGTTGGAATATGCTTGGAAACACAGATCATTCCCCGAATCACACAACCTCATTTATTGGGGTTGTTTCATCAACAACATCATAATAATTTGGCATTGAGACTTAAACTCATTGATGGAGTAAACAAATGATTTACATCAGAATTAATACAACATCAAATTAACAATGCAAGAAAACACATCTACAATTAACTTTTTGGATTTGGAAATGTATGTGTACAACAATGCCATGTGCACTACTCTTTTCAACAAACCAACAGCAGGCAAAAGCACTCTACAAGACTGTAGCAATCACCCTTCGCACATAATAACAATCCTTCCCTATGGAGAATTTGTCAGAATAAAAAAAACTGTAGTGATCATGTGGAATACAAGAAGCACCTGAATACAAGCAAAATGAAGTTTGAAACTAGAGGCTATCAAGGATAGACACTATGGAAAGCCAAAACAAGAGCAGCATTGAAAGACAGAGCAGAATTGCTAGTGGGCAAGTTGGAAATAGCATCAATGTCCAACCAATGTTGAAAGGAAAATCATGCTACAGCACTGATTATCATTAAATCAGAAAGATCTTGAGAAAACACTGGGCCATTCTGCATCTTGATACCTCAATATCTAAATATCTGGACAAAAGTGCAAACATTTTTATAGAACAACTTCAACAATAAAGACTCGTATACGTCCCAACTTCATGGTATCAGAAAAGGAAAACACAGAAGGTACTTTACACTTTTTATGGAATATACGGGCCATAATAGGGAACTATAGATGTGGGAAATGCAAGATGTGTCCTCAAATTATAGAAATTGTTGATTCTGTTGGAGAGAGGCGAATGAACAACAATTTTATCAACTGCAACACAAAATATGTTGTATATGGCATTAGATGTCATTGAGGCAAATGATACATTGGTAGTAAAATAAGGCCATTGAAATTGAGAATCATGGAGCATGTGCAAGCAATCAAAAATAGAGACCCAAAATATCCACTTGCCAACCACCACAATACAGAACACCCAGATCAAAACATGAAAGATCTTATATTCATTGGTTTTACAGTGGTTGCATCACTGATGCAAGGATGCAACAGAGAACTCAAACTAAGGGAAACAGTATCAAATGGATTACACTAATGGACACTTGCCAAACTGGCCTAAATCAGGACATTGAGTATTGGTCATTATTGTAAAGAACTATCATGTGAGATGTTCATGATGCTTTATTTATGAAGCCTGTAATAACAGCTCAAATCAAGACAGGACATTGGTCATTTCTATGAAATAATCAATAAGCCAGACTTTGCCAATATAATATCCATGATATTTTAAACAAATTAATCATATTATGCCACAAGAACGATATTTAAAAAAATCCATAGAATACATAACTGATCTCTACATTTTCCAGAGATATGAACTTACGTTGGTGTTTACAACGTATGTCCAATTTTCATGACAACATCAAGTGGTGCCTAATTACCTGTACCTCCTGCCATTAAACAACAACTGCGGGCACTTGATGACACCGTTGTCCACTATGTTGTGCACGATTACATCATTGTGCACATATAAAAAACAACTGGTGCCATTTCTGAAGGCATGGGAACCCTTTGGGATTGCACAAAGAAGAATAAGGTTTTCAAATAAGACTGACATGAAATCTAATCTGTATATTTTGAAAAATGAAGGATTCAATTCTGCAAATCAATATTAAAGAATATCACATCAAAAACTTCAATTGTGTTTTGTCTGTTAAATACTTTGTGAAACCGACATTGGGATTTATTAAAATATTACCCAGGCCTTGAGTCAAGTGACAATTACAATAAACAGAGAAATATAATACCGTAATAGACAGCATTGGACATGTACATCTCTGGCAACATTTTTGATACAGAGAACTAACTTAAAATGTGCATCAGTCTCACCTATGCTAAGACTAAAAGACATTAGTATCGGTCTACTTACTAAACATTCAAAGTTCATCTTAAAGACAAGACTAATCCATGAGCTATATGGGCAAGATACATCTGCCCCTGATGTCAGGGAACATTAAACTCAACAAAATATAAAATGCATGTGCTTAAGGTCAACTTGTCACGTCGATGGTGGGTGCCTGCTCGGGCGGTTTGGTGGCATCAGTTGTGGACGCAGCCCCAGAGTTCAGCCAACAGACTCTCGTGTTGTGGTACTCTGGGGCTGCGGGCCATATTTCCCAGGATGCATGGAGGCGTGGGGAGAGGAAGCAGGTTCGCCACTTAGCCTCGGGACTGCGCTCTTAAGACCGCCATCCAACTGTGCCAAGTGCAGATTATTAAAGATCACGGCAGTGGCGGATGCAACATCCTTGAAAACATGAGAAATCTTTGTTGGTATGCATCACAGAAATGGACACACGCTAGGCTGCGGTGATCTACGCTGAGGCACCTCTAACATATTTTGGTGCATTGGCCGGTGGGAACTTTAAAGCAGTTACTGGACGTGGCAGTTGTATTAGGCACAGACATTCTGTGCACTCAAAAGCGTTAGTTTCTCCTAAATTGGCCTTTAAGACAGCAGGGGAATGATTCTGAAATAATTAATAAATTACAGATCAGCTTGGATGATGCAGTTGAGCAAATAAAGTGTCTAAAAACCGAATTAGAGCAGTCTAACACAGAAATGCAGTTTAAATCTAATGAAATGGATAAGCAGCTGTCTCAGAAAAAAAGGCAGTTTGAGGAGAGTGAACAGGAATTGTTGCAACTAAAAGGCTTCATAGATGCAATAATACAAGACAAGGATGATACCATTTTGTAAATGCAAACGCTGCAAAAGAATAATACGTAGAAAGAAAACAAATTTCATGCTATAGAATAAGAAATTGTTAAAATATTAGAGGAGAATGACAAGAAAGACAGAGTTTGACTGGTCCCAAATGCAAATTAATGCAATGCAGTCCGTGATTAATAAGATTACTGATGAGAACTCTAATGTTTGTCAGGAGGCAGACCGACTTCATAAACGATGCAAAGATTTGGAACAGCAAATATTTAGTTTTAAATCTCAGGAAAGGCGACAAGGCACTACATTTAATGGAATTGAGCTCATCCTCAGTCCTGCCCGAGGGAACAATGTACCAATAGCTATACATGTGGTTAGGTCTGATTGTAGCCCGTTAATGGGGTTTGACTCGCACGCCGGTGGTTACCATCAGTCCTGTCCACCTGAGAAAAGAAATGAGCGACAGAATAATGCACCCCAGAATGTGCCAAATAACCCTATCAAAATAATGAAATCCATCAAGACTTTTATTAAACCATTCAAAAAGGGAAGCGATAGTTGCATAGAAGACCATTTAGAAACGGTACTCAATGTATTTAAAGTCCTTCAGATACCTAGGGAACAGTATAGACAGTACGTTCACCTAGCGCTTGATTCTGCATCTGCTAGTGTCATTCGGGGTCTCAACGAGCAGGAAAACCTTTCATGGGCAGACTTTGAGAAAGAGGTTAGACATCACTTCTCACCTTACCAGTCGATGCAAGGGGCAAAGAGTGCAGCATATACACTGACAGCAAAGGAAGACATGTCACCTCGCCAGTTCCTCCAAGAATTCAAAAGAGCATTTTCCCATTTTGATGTGTCTTTTAGTCCTAATTCTTCAGAATTTAAGACCACATACTTTTATGGTCTCCAAAAAAACACTGGGCCTCATTCCGAGGTTGGAGGTAACCATGCCGCAATTTGTGGCATGGTTACCTCCTTACCGCATACCGGGTTGTGCGTTCCTCAAATGTGGACTTACCGGCCCATTCCAACCTTGGTGGAACCGGTAATTCCTCATTCGAGGAACCCAGACCCGATACATCCCCATTCCCATTCAAGCCCCCATAGGGCTCAATGGGAATGGGGAGGGAGCTAACAAGGGGCCCATTAATAACGGGCCCGTTGTTAGCTCCCTGGTCTGATAGCAGGACCCGCTAAGGGCACCTGGTTTACCAGGCGCCCTTCGTGGGTCCCGCGAGCAGACTCGTAATAGGGCGATAAGGGGTTAAAGTCGCCGGCACCATTACTGGCGCTGTTAACCGCTTACCGCTCACCTTGTGATGAGGCCCACTATATCACAGTTACTTCACGAATTTGATATAGAAAAATTGTTAGAGTAGATAATAGAACAACGGTCTAAACTGTATAAGATAATCTATTGTCAGAGAGAGGAAGGGTCTAGGAATAGAGAGATTCCACACCATCAATAATAGAGATAAAATCTGAAAAAATGTCACTTGAATTAGCCAGAAATCAGGCAAGATACAACATGACAACTAACAAGAGGGGCTTGCCACCACAGACAACGCCAACCCAAACTCCTATATTCCAATCAAATGACCTAGCAATAGAGAGACTTACATTAGTCCTAGATATTTGGGTGATAACCCTAGGGTAGGATTACAACCCGATATGTCAGGCATGAATAACAATCAAAATCAAAATCAAAGGAACACTGGCCCATACCAGACACTGGGGACGCAGAGCAGGTTTGGCTATAATACCATGATATATGGCCACCAAGAGAGACCACGGTACGTGTATAGATTAATTGAAAATAGAAATAAGCATAGGGAACAGTTTCCGTCAAATGATAGACAAAATATGAATGATATCACGTGCCATTATACCCAATCACTAGCACCAGTCAAACACAGTCAAAGACTGGTCACGCTGCATTCTCCACTTACTATGGCCCATGAGTTTAGAAACAACCCAAATAGAAACCAATCTCCTGAGAGGTACCATCATAGGCCAAGTCAGGGTGAATTTCACCAATATTGGCTTAGACCACAAAGAGAGGAATCCAGGCACATTGACCGATTTCTATGCCAAGAGGCCTAAGTTAAAATGTTGTCTGAGCAAATAGGAAAACTCTGTGCAGTCCAAGAAAAGCAGCCACGTGATGGTGCAGAATGTCATAGGAGTGATCTTGTGCGTTCCGACAACAAGTGACTATTTGATAGCCCCTGCAATGATAAAAAAACAGAAGCCCATGAACCAGTTTTGCGTAACAGTCCTGAATTGTTTGCTGATCCAAAAATAAAAATACCAACAATTGAAAGTGAAACAAGGGATGCTCACACACACAAAAAGGGAGTGTGGTTCAATTTAGAGCTGAACCAGTCTGTCGAGGTGTGGGCAGATGAAGAACAAAAAGTGGAAAATGAACAAGAACAATCGAAAGAACAGAGAGACAGACTTAAAAAGAACATTTCATGTGAAGATGAAAGATCTGATAAATAGTTAGGATTAGCTGTTAAAATATCCTCCCTTGATAGTCAGAATACTGTTGATATCCAGACTGGAAAAACAGTAGTTCAAATGGAGGTTGTGGCCAGTCACCTGAGGAGTATGTTGTGCCAAAAATATTCCAAGAGACCAAAAGGACAGGCAGTGTACAAAACTCAGATAGGTATCATATGCAAGAAAATGACAGGTTGTCATGTGACACTTGTGAAAAGGCTCAATCACAAGGCAGTAGTGAGGATACTGGTAGTCTCGGTAGCAGGGAGCAGTCAGTTGCTAAGATCCAGATGAGTTCTGAGCCCAAATAATAGGCCAAGGAATCCAAAATGAAGTGGCCAAAAATGAGGGAAAAATATTTCACCTGCCCATGTGTTTAGCTGATAGATCAGCAAGGACTATCGAGGATTAGTACCACCGAAAATTGAATCCACCAGTCACAAACTCAAAGTTATTAATATAACTTTATTCTGTACAGATACAAATATCAAAGCATATAGCTAGTTGGCTCCCAAGCGCCTCACAGTGTGTACCAGCAGACACAATGAGGAGTGAGAGTACTGGTCATCACAAAGCATGTAGCATTTACACACAGTCCTTGTCATTGCCCAGCCCTTCTCCAAACTAATAAGTTACAAATTTGGGTTTGTGCCCAGTTCACATGACAAATATAACAAAAGTTTTTTACACTTTTGACATGTCCTATCCTTGGAGATTCAAGGACAATGTTGGTTCTCCAGCTCAAGTTAAGTCCAGTTTCAAGAAACAAAATCAATAGTTTATTGCAAAGGCTCATGGTTTTAGTTTGTCTGCCATTCAGTTCTGATGTTTGTATATGGCTGAAGCTATTGATGCAGGCAACACTTGAATTGAGGTCCACTGTGGCTCCAAGGATACTTAAAGATACAATACTGGCAAACTTTGTTGTATTCAGCTGTGTAGATATTTCCTTGTTTCTTGAGCTTTAGGATAATTCCTGTTCCAAGAAATGCATAAAGAATTTCTTCCAAAACACACAGCTGTAGTTGCTTTGCTTTGTGTGACATTGTTTGAATGAGGATGAGTCTGCAGGCACAGATAACACTTTGAATGGGAGTTAATTTTGACTGCAAGTTCTCTTTGCACAGGACAAACATTTCTCCTTTTGGCAGTCCTAGTGTTGACATAGGCTCAAAGTGCATTCTGCTAAGCGGCAGCTGAAAACATGGTTAATCATTTCTGAACAGGCAGCAGGAGTTGGGTTCAAAACGGTGGATGTTTTTAAGATGGCGGCGAAGTCAATTCTATCTAAATCGAGTTAATCATACATTTTAATACACATGTGAATGTCTTAGGCCAATGTTCATAATCAGGTGGTATTTCTGCGAATATGGTTCAACATAGTGAGAAGTGAAATGGGGCCAAGGAAGGTGATTCCTGAAATCAGCAACAACTCACACTTTTTTGAGTGCTGGAGGAAGTTGAGGACCAGTATTATGCTCCTATCATTGTGGAGGAGAAATGCAATGCATTTGCATTGATTGACACAGGTACACAGGCTACGATCATGTCCAAAGAGTTAGTAAAGAGGATCAATAAAGGGAGATCCCCACAAAATCATAAACAAATTAGACAATATGAAGGCCCTGTGCACAATTTCAATGGAGATGAAATACCTATCGAAGGTGTCACTGAGGTTGACATAAAGATAGGGGAACACCAGATGAGACAGGAAGTATTGATCACATCTCTCAGTGAATTACTGTTTCTGATGGGGACCATTTGTCTGAAAAGGTTGTTGCCCCTCATTGATGGGGTAAATGGGGTCTTATGGTCCTTAGCCAAAAAACCATTGAGATCTAAAACGGTGACAGAAAAACAGTGTAAAAGAATGTCATGCCATGGCTAAGTCAGATGATGCAGTAGAAGTGTATCTTCAGAATGGCTGTGTGACTAGTGTCACTGAAATTCTAATGTGTCAGAGTGAAATGTGAGGTAAAAAGAGAAACAGTATATTTAGGTTTATTTGGACCCAAAGAAAAAATGGCAAATAGAAATAGATGAAAACACAGTGTGTTTCTATTTAAACAAAGAAAAATGCAAGGCAAATAGAGGAGGCACCATGATTCATCCTGAGGAACAGGAGATTAACATACCAAAATATGTATATCAGCCTAAAACCTGATGTTATCATTGAAAGATTTTTTTAATGAAACAGTAATTGCATCAGATCAGGTAAAAAACTGGGTGCAACCGCACAAAGAGGAAGCCAGGAAGACAACCAGGGAGATATCCATGCAGTTAGAAAAGAATTTTGTGAGTTCAAATGGTATAAAGAGAAGAAGGGGGAAAGAGTGGCAGGTTTACTTGTGGCCTCCATTATAATGACCATCATTGGAGCTGTGGTGGGCACAAGGATGTCTACAGCCAATGCTGTGTCTGTGGGTACTTTAAGTGCTAAAGCACAGGAGTTAACATATGACTTGAACACAATACAGCAAATGTTAGGTGGAATTAGAGGCCGAAAAAATGAGAAAATCAAGTATGTGAATGAAACAATTTTGATTTTAAATGAGCAAGCCAAGATAGAGGAACACAGTACTAATGTCATTGTTAAACATAATAAATTACTGTACACACTTGTGATAAACTCAATTGAAAGGTTGCTGGGAAATTCTTGCGGGAAGTTCAAAGTGCGATATCTCAGTTAATTCAAGGACATATACCCTTATACTTTTTGTCATCTGATGTCATCCGTCAAATGATAGCAAGGATCACACAAAGGGAAGAGAAAATGATACAGGAAAAGGTTGCATTCGGAATGGGGAGTGCAATGCCATTATACATAAACATGGAAGGGATGGAAAAAGGGTTTTTATTATGCATTCCATATATTGCTCTTGAGTTAATCTACCAAACCAAATTGATGCACAATGTAGGGTTTTGTCAGAATGGGAAATATATTAAAATCAGAAACTCCAGTGATCATAGTGTTTCAATCCTGGCAACCTGATGTTTATCTAATTCCGAATGTGGATACTTATGTGAAATTCAAAGACCAAAATTATATATGTCAGTGCAAGGCACTTGTTCTTGATGCAGCAGATAACATTTTCAGGTTGAAATCAGATCCTGGGGCATCTGGGGGATGTGAGGTGGTCATTAGTAATCCTGGGATTGGGGAACTGGGTCAAGCTAAGTTAATTATGGATACATGGTTGGTGAGCACGTTCAAAAAGAATTAATAACATCTTAACCATGGGTCTTTTATTTTGAAACAGTTGAAACATAGTGTGCTCTATGTGTCTGTTCCAAAGGACACAATAGTTTCAGTTGGTGGATTAACTTTATTTCATGCTGATGGTGAACTATGGGATGGAAAGGTAGAAAACAGAATGTTTCCTGAAAATTACGTTTCCCATTGATCCAGATGTGGAGTTTTTATTAAATCACAAGAAAGTGCATACAATTATGATGTATTTAAAAAAGGATAACATCACTGTGAAAAGCCTAGGTTTGATGTTGATGGAGGGGAATACATTCAATTGGGGGACATGGGTTGAGGGAGGTTTGGTGACCCTGGCTGTTTTGATCGTTCTAATTGTGGGGTGGCTAATTGTTCTCACCATTAAGATGAGAATATTTATTCTGTTAACAATGGGAAAGGAATGATTTCCTGTGGTACACACCTTTTGAAGAATGTATGTTGTTTTCTACTGCAGTGATGTCCATGGGATCCCAGCAGTAGAAAAAGGAGGGAGATGTAGGGGCACTGTGTGCAATGACATTACACTCAGAGGAGGCAGTAAATACTGGCAAGGGGATTCATATGGAAAATATAGACATCAAATAGCTGGTGCACATTACAAAGGGAAATGCATATTTTTTCAGTAAGCATGTGTTTAAAATGGACTAGTTCAGAGCAACAGATCGTCTGTCCGGTTTGCACTGTGTATATACTAATCTAAACTAATCAATTAACATCCCTACTCCTATCCCATAATTAGTAACACGTCATTAACAAATCAGTGCAAAGCAGGATCAGATGAAATGTCAAAAGTGTGCTTTTCTGCAATGGAATTACAATGTGCAAATATTTTACTGGCTATTTGATCTCATTCGGCATTGCATAAACTGCAAGGCTGAAAAATGCAGTGATTGAAAAGCACTATTGTGTGCGCAGGAAGTGATTGTTGCAAATAGGTTGGCAAAACTATTGTGCTGGAAGAAAAAATACAGAGGCAGCTAGGATTGTGGGAATGTACAACTCAGAGGGGCAGGTCCTGTTGATTGACAGGTTTAACATTTAAAAGCAAGGGAGAACGTGGGTGTAGTTAGTCTAGCTGAGAAGAGCTGCAGACACTTTCTGGAAGACGACAGGCTGAGCAGACAGGCGGTATACTGGGGGAAGCTGAGGTCCTGTCATACAACTCGTTCCCTCTGTGTGAACGGTTGGGCTTTGCAAAGTTTGTGATACTCCTGTTTGCTGTCAAGCCATTTCAGAGATAACAGTACAAGAACTTTGCCGGAGTGCAAGGTGAATATACTTGTAACAAGTGAGGTGCATAGATGAATGGAGGCATTTTTAGCCAGCCAGAGGGTGCTCATTACATATATAATGTATCAATGTAAAAAGTGAATGCAACTCTGAATTTACACATTTTATTAAGCATAAACATTGACTAGTGTTGTAATCCAAGGTTGTGTTGTTAGCTGATTACAGTATGTTCTATTATTGAGTGATGTATTTTGAAATTGTTTTTTTCTCTTGCTTCTTGTTGCTCCACATTCTCAATGGTAAACGATTCCCGTGTATAACTGTTATAGTGTATGATTGGTAAGTTCATCTGCCTCGATAAGGATACATTACAAAAATCACATGTGCTGATACATTGTATGGAATTTGGGTTATATTGTTTAATCTGCATGCACAAGCAATGGCGAAATGGAAAATGCTTTCATGGGAATGATCTATTATGGGTTCTTTAGTTAGACAGCAGGTGAGTGTGCGGTGTGTCCGCTGTGCATGTTTACAGCTTAACAGATCGGAAAAGGCAATATAGCCCAGCCTCATAGATAAGTGACTGGGAACCACAAGTGTCACTGTCAAAATCAATCCAAGTGTAATAAGTCTGGTGATTTCCTTTAGAGTTGATCTGGGATAAAATATAGGTTTTAGAGTATTCTCAGGGGAGCATTATTGTTCTATATGGGGCATTACCATAATAACACCATACCACATTACGACCATAAGAGAATACCATGACATTAGGTATAGCCCTCTGACAAAATCTCTAACAGGCAAGTAAAGTCTGGGGTAGAGGTGCACTCGGTCTCTTAGGAACTTGTTCTAAATCAGTAATGTGAAGAGAAAGATTCAGGTGCTGCCTGATTGGATATTGGCTACAAGATTAGAAATAATTACAAAACAGAGGTTCTCCGTGAACAACGGAGAGCAAATAGCAGAGCAAACTTTTGTACAATATAATTGTTAGATGATTTGTGTTTCAATACAAAAGTTCAATGATTTACTGAGGTCCTGGGCCTCAATGCTTGTTTATTTGACTCAATGGGTAAAAGGTAAAAAAATGATTTGATAAAACATATGGTTTCATACATTTCATTTCTTGCAACATGATTTACATGTGTTAACATTCTTATCAATTTCAAAAATATGTTCAAGTCACATATCATCAGAGCAGTTGCCTTTTTCTTTATAATCTTAAATAGTCAGATATCACTATGGTCATTCAACATTGCAGTTCTTTATGGAGGGTCTTGATTTCCTCTAGTTGGCAAGTCTCTTCCTCTGTGTGTTAACTACACGTTTCGGGACGCACAATCCCTTCTTCAGGTTTGGATATCTGGGGCAGTCTAGAGGGTTTCTATAATGTAAAAAATTATGATTATTATAATAACAGACTCTGAGTTTTGGCTCAAGATTTGGTATTCCAAAGTTCCCACTGACCTTTGAGATTAGTGTGACAGGATTGGATTCTATTCTGCATGCATTTTCTGCAGTATGGACATCATGTCTCTCAAGGTAGAAGATGACGTCAGTATTTGTATTAAAAATGCTGCTCTCATGTGGGAGCAGTCGCTAGAAAAACATTTGGAGTTCAAAACATTGCACAGGGCTGTAAATACGGGGCAACAAAAAGCATGTGTGGTAGTTCCCACTACTCACATGTTGGGGTTCCAGAACCTAACTTATACTGGAGTCTGGTAAAGCAATCCAAGGTGCATGGTATGACACTCCCCCTGAGTCAACAAGCCAGAGCACGACTAAATGGCTCAGAAAAATGTATCTCCAACATAGCTAGAATAGAAAAACTGTTAACTCTGTTTCTAAACTGCAAAGTAAATATAAAACCTAACCTTGATTTAGAACAATATTTAGTCAATGATTCTATTGGTACATTTGTTGGATTCCAAACATATCAACATGACAACAACATTCAGTTTTTGAATATCCACTTTGCCAAACTTGAAGAAGTTAAAAGAATATGCTTCACAATAGCAAGTTTCCTTTTTCTCATAGACAAGTACCTATGCAGAGAAAAATTCTCTCTATCTCTTGCATATGCTGTCACTATTCACAAATCACAAGGTCTCACCCTAGATCACGCATTGATTGACCTTGGCATCACAGATAAGGGTTACGTAGATCATTCACATCTGTCGACACTCAGTGGTCTATTACTAGTTAACTTTGATGCAAACAAAGACTATGCTGACATTCCTTGCATCCTGGAATATAACAGGCTGCATGCACTGTACAGCCCCATTTAGATGTGTACCCTGTACCTCAAAAAAGAAAACCTTCAAAAAGAAAAAAAATAATACAAACAGAAACTACACCAAACAGAAACAACTTTCCCTGCACCCTTGGCCCTCCTTCTAATCACACCTGTTAGGCTAAGAACCCCCTAGTTAAGGAAGAAGTGATCAAAGAGGGGCATGATTTTCATTGACAGAAGTTCCAGCATTAACTAGACCAGAGGACAAAGGCATTTGGGAGCGGAGTGGTGGGGTATGGACAAGGAGTACACAAAGGGGGGGAGTTGATAGTGTACTCACAGACACAACTACCAAACCATTACTCTGCATGAGCAGCAGACCTAGTGGCCTTGATTGAAGCACTAAACATGCCAGAAGTCCAAGCAGTGAACATCTTCTCTGATTTTGCCTATGTCACCTCTACAGTACACTCAGGATTAGCAAGATGGGAAAGGAGAGTGTATAAAAGAAGTGATGGCACTTCCGTTCAGCATACAGCTTTACTCAGTGAACTACTAGAAATGTTACCGCTCCCAGTAGAGATAACGTTAATAAAGTGCAAAGCTCATACAGGAGGGAAAGATTGTATTTTATTAGGAAGTGAAAGAGCAGACAGAGAGGAAAAGAAGTAGCATATATGCCAGAGGGATCACATGTGTTGTTCCCTGGTGAAGAAAAAACACCCCTAATAGCAGTGTTGAAGTGAGCACAGAAAAATTTGTATTGCCATGAAATGGTGATTCAACCCCAGTATTGCAGATAAATAAATTGCAGGGAGCGGCATCAAATGCTGAAAAAGAGCTGTTGAAAAAGAGAGGATATTCTATTTCGCCGACTGACCTGGTTTGGCAACATGATAGCACAGGAAAGTGTGTCATGCTGCAGAAATTGTTACAATTGGCATTGGAACAGCTTAGCTATTGTACCCATGTAGCGAAAGAGCATGTTGCTGCAGGGATAAGTGAACAGTGGTTCCTGCCAAATCTGTTTGAACATGTAAATAACTGGATAACCTGCCAAAGATTTCTGCCAGTTCACAGATTGAGAGTTGTACAGGGAACATTGCCGTGACTGGAAGCCCCCTTCCGGCACTTGCATATCGATTATGTTGATATGCAAGAAAGCTGTACTTATTACAAGTACCTGCTTGTAGTGGTTTGTGTCCATTCTAACGTTAGCTTGAGGCAGGGCCCTGTGCCCACAATGATGCCCGCTCTGTGGCTACATTTTTGATGAGGTGGGGGTTCCAGATTAAATTAATTCGCATTAGGGGCAGCACTTTGCCAACAATTCGATAAAGGAAATAACAACACTCCCGGGGATAAAGAATAAACTTTGCACGGTTTACCATCCTCAAGCCAACGGTTTGGTAGAGAAGATAAATGGACTGCTGAAAATGCGATTGGCTAGGCTTAGGCAAACACTTGAAAAATCATGGGTGCACTGCTTTCCTCTTGCTGTGCTTGCACTGAGAAATATGCCTGGAGAAGATCATCATTTGACTCCTCATAAGATTGTTACAGGGTGGAGAATGCATGAGCCAATTCCACTGTTGCGTACAATTTCTGACGCTCACCCCATGTGTGCTAATCTGGAGGGGGGGATTTGATACTTATCTTAAAGAACTTAGCAAGTCTCTTAAATATATTTCCTTGCAGAGGAGGCCTAAAACCAATCTGGACAATCAGGTGATCCAAACTGACATTTCCCACAATGTGCAGAATGACGTCAGGAAGTGGAAAGAGGAGGGCTTTACCACACCATCATCTATTCAACACCAACTGCTGTCAAACGCGAAGGACAACGCAGATGGGTACACATAACTGACGTTCGCAAAGACAAAAGCACCGTCTCCCAAAGCACAACATAATGGGGAGAATAACCATACTTTCTTTTCAATTTCTAACAGCCCTTAGAATGTATAAAAAATCAGCAGAAGAGGGTGTTTAAGAAGCTTATAATGCAAAGAAAAAACATTTTCAGGTGTGTAATGATGTTAACATGTCTTAGAATTGTATTCATATTTTGGTTTTATTTGATGTTTAAAGAAAAAATGAAAGAAACAAGAAAAATGAGAAAGAGACAATGTTTCAAAATGAGGAAGCCCGGCATAGGTGGTGGAGCATCGCACTGAGGGGCTTAAGCAAGGGAATTACAAAGAAGAAACCCTAAAAGATTGCAATGCACAACTAAAGAAAGACAAAGTGCCCACTGGTGTCACACAAGGCCACTGATGAGGATAGAAGTAGCTGCATGGTATGGGGCAAAATGGGAGGGGGAATAATGCTTTGTCATGCTGAAGGGTTGGTGGGCTTCAAGCCAAGTTAAATGACAGCTGCTGAGAAATTTAGGGAAAATATGTTCAACCCATGGACATAAGACATTTTACACAATTCCTTTTGTGTTTCAGGTCAAGTGGGTTAATTTTCTTTCTTGGGGCCTAATTTGGGCTGCGCCAAGGTGGTGAAGAATATAACGCTGATGCGGGGAACAGCAGCTGTGATGGATATTTGGTGGGCCTGTCGATCCATCGCATATGCTCAGCTTCCCTCTGACTGGAGTGGGGTATGCATTATCGTCACTTTGCACTGCCCTACACTTGTGTTGCCTCAGAATAGCACTGCCATGAAGATTGCACATCAGGGAAAAATGGCACAACAAAATGATCAGCAAAAAGTAATGAGGAGAAAATGGGAAAGCAATTATTTCTCAAGAAAGAGCTTGGAGAAACTGGCTGCTATCCCAGATGAGTACCATTTATTCTCAATGGCTGCCACCTTTTTCACTTCTTTGTTGCTTCCAGGAGTACAGACTGCAGCACATTCAAAATGGTTGCAGCTATCTTGATATGACTTATTGCAACTGGCCAGCTTAAAAGCACAGGTTTGAACACACTTAACGAGGAGATGACGGCCTTGCACTTGGTGGCCCTTCAAAATCAGCTTATCTTGGACCTCCTAACAGCCATCGAAGGAATGTCTGCACCAAGTTTGAGGCATCTACTGGAACGCTAAATGCAGCACAACAAGAGATACAGACAGTTGGAAGCAAAAGAATTGCTGGACAATCTTGTCACATGGGTGCCCTCCTGCATTTCCGGATTGTTTCAAGTGACTGTCCCCATGCTAATGCTCATTCTCATCACCTTCAGATTTTAAAATTATATTTTAAGAAACAAAAAGGACTTTTTCTGTTGCCCTTGAGTGTCGACACAAATGGTTCTTAAATAAAAAGTAGAAACAAAATAAGGAGGAAAGATGAAGAAGAGGATCCTGATGGATAGGATGTTACACAGCCTGCAGATATTGACAATTACAAAGAGTTCTGGATTAAATGTCTAAGGGATGGGGCAGGGTGTGTATGGGGGAATGTTTAAATGTTTGGGGGAAGACTGGGGGGACATGACACGATTGGAAAACATTTGGATACATAAAAATAAATTTGGTAAAATGGAACGTGAGGCCCAACAAGATTTAGTTATTAATAAATTAATAAAAGGGGGATAATGTAATAAAGATGCAAGTTCAAGACAGTATAATGGAACACATTTATCAGCTGCAAGAGTAGCACTGTAAAAGGGGAGGGGATTATTCTGATACCTGTGAAATAACATCCTTAATAAAACAAATCCATAAATACAATGGTAAGTATATTCAAACTTAGAGGTAGAATGAGACACAGTAAATATTGAGAAAAGTGTTTAGTGGTGAAGGTGGTGCCTGGCCCTTTAACTCTATTTACGAGCATTCTCTCTGAGCTCTCTTAAGGCCTTCATCTGGTGGAAGCAGAGCGAAAGTGAGAAAAGTGTTTGGTGGTGTTTGGCTGGGGTTGGTTGTGGTTACCGCAGCCACTACAGAGTTTGCCTTCTGGGACCTGTGCACCTGGGGGTTTTGCACCCCCTCTCCTCTTCATTCACCTTCTCATCCTCCTGGCTCCTGGGGGTAATACACCATTTATTTTACAGCTTTGTGCATCGAAGTCTGTTGTGAGCATTACCTTTGATCCGTGGTCCATATTCTGTGGTAATGAGCTGTACTAACTGCAACAGAGGTTTTTTTGTACCTTTCTACACTGCTCCCTTGGAGAATTCTTATGGTGTAGTCAGTGTGCTGTGGCACTTGTGAGTGTGGGGCTCGACTGGTGAGTGAAGGTAATTTTTCCTGCAGAGTTTAAATAGTGAGACAAATGACGCTATTCTGAGTACCCACTGCAGTCTCTCCACATCATCATGAAAATGAGAAAAAAATACAGCCTCTGCACTGAAACGAAAAAAGCTGGGGAATGAACACAGAGTCTCGTTAAAACCCTTGACAAGACTGATTGCATGCCTCGTTCCAGAAAAGGTATATCAAATAAAATCACACAGTATCCACAATGCAACAATAGATTCTGGGATTATGGGATCTGGCTTTGCAGATAGGGCCTGATCATGACTTTGGCGGTATTAGCCCTACCGCCGAACTCCCCGGCGCTAATAGCACCGGATCACAAGTTCGGCGGTAATGTAATTCCTCATTCCCCATTGAGCCCATTCGGGAATGCCTCATTCCCCATTGGGCTCAATGGGGAAAATTTGCGCTCTTACCGCCGGCGGATTTCTGGCCGGCGGTAATAGCGCAAATTTCCAGCGGATTTCCCCCCAGCCAAGAGCTGGGGCGAAATCCGCTGCAGTCCTGATTTGGTGGACCCTTAAATCCGGCAGTAATAGCGCGACTGCCGGATTTAAGGGTTACCGCCAAAGTCGTGATGAGGCCCTATCCCTGTTCTTGCACAACCCATTCTTGTCTCTGATATTATTTCCGAACAATCTATTCTTCTGGCATCTTTGATAATAGCTTCCTGCACTGTTCTACCTTGATGGATATTAATGATTCACTACTTAACCTATGCAAGAACTTAAAAAGACATTCTTTGGGACCAGACTTTTGGAGCATTTTAAACAAGAACACAAATGGTGATAACCTCTCAGGAAGCCCTAACCGTGAAGCGCTAGAATCTGCTTCTGAGTGCTCATTTGAAGATAGTGGTGAAGAGGCTGCTCTGGCTTCTGTTGAACATTTTAACGCTATTGGAACAGGCTGTGCACATTGTCTGCAAACATTGTTTTTTCAAAAGTGGAGGCCTAGCTTACGTTGTGCTCCAATATCGTGGCTGAGCAACGTGAGCAAAAAACTATTTTTGCAATGATTGTTGATGTAATTCTGGACTGTAGCCAACACTGAAATGGACCAAAAGCTCTCATTTAAAATACTATAAAATACTATTTAAAATACTATTGAAGCTAAGGACCAACTTCTGTTTGATAAACCAATACTTACTACCGATAAAGATAATGGCCCTCATTACGAGTTCGGCGGTAACCATGCCGCTATTGGGGTCCGGGTCCTCAGAATGAGGACGTACCGGGCCATTCCGAGTTCAGAAGGCCCGGTAATTCCTCCCTCCGAGGACCCGGACACGGTCCTTCCCCATTCCCATTTCAGTCCCCGATGGGCTGAATGGGAATGGGAGAGGGAGCAAACAATGGGCCATTACGAGATGGCCCGTTGTTTGCTCAATCTTCCCCTCGCGGGACCCGGTAAGCACGCCTGGTTTTCCCAGGCGTGCTTACCGTGTCCCGCGAGGGGAACTCGTAATGTGGCGGTACGGAGTGAACGGTCGCCGGCACCTTTTACGGCGCTGTTCACTCCGTACCGCCAGGGTCGTAATGTGGCCCAATATTTTGAATTGTAATTGTTGGAAGGCTCTTTGAATATGGTTGTGGCTATGGAAGATGATGCCATAGAGGCATTATGTAACAAGCTATCCATGATTGATAGTCCTCAGATTGTATGAACTAAAAGACAACACAAGCGTCATACCACCCATAGCACCAGTGAGATTGCAAAATGAGTGGCTTTTTCGAACAGTTTAGCCACTTATCCCACCTCAAACTATGCCATAAAAAAGGTGTCTTCACTTTCCTCATGACATACATCTCTACTAATGATACTTCAAGACAGGTGTTATTACAGAGTCCGATGGATAAATGGGCCCACCCTCTTAACTGTACTAAATTGATGACCAATGTGCCGACTAGTATTACGGGTACTTCTCAAATAACCATTGCTGCTTCCTCTGGTGCATTAAACATCATCTCAGCTTCTAATGACATCTACCGCCATCTCATTTTGCGCCAATCCAATGTTTCCTATAATGTGCATGAAGAGATAAAAATGAATTTCCCTGTGGGTAAACTCGTGAAATTGGAATAAATTCCCCTAGGAAGGTCGTTCCGCGAATTTCAACTATAAGTACTAGCGACCTACGTCGAGCAGAACTTCCTAAATGGGATTCTGTTGACAATTAGGCACTAATAAAATTTGCCTCTCCAGTGGTAATGGCACTGCTGTGCACATGTGTTGGCCTTCTGAAGTCTATGGGCTTTTAACTCCTTACTTTCAGCAGAGGAGTCGAGCGTAGTTTATTGCACCTTAACCATACTACTTATGGAATCAACCGTCAGGACACTTATAATCTTGGACAAGAGAGCAGGGGTCTTGACGATACCAAGTCTATTCATGTGTTGGTACCAGTAGTGGCAATGGAAACAACCACCATATCAGGAATTGCAAATGACCATCTCGCAACTTTGACTCCTTCAACTGGATGTGCTGGAACACTCAAGGTTTCAGATCACTTCTAGGGCACCCTTTGGGACCACACCACATTAAATTGAGCAATATCTTTATGTTATAAGAGACTTGGTCTATGGAGTTTTTTTAAAATCGATGGTAACAACATCCTGTATTCTTATGTAACTAGAGGAGATAAGGGCCGCCCACGTGGTGGGTTGGCCATCGGTGCACATGTTAAATACTCCCTTACACCATTTAGCTCTAAAACAATCTCACCATGCGTTATGGCGGCAATTCTTCATGAACGTATTACTAATACATTGATTATTAACATTTACAATCTCCCTTGTGGAATAGCGACAGTTGAGATTATACTTAACATCAAGCAAATTCTTGGGTAATGGTATTATCTTTACCCCAATGGTAAAATTGTCATTGTAGGGGATCCTAATGCTCCTAAACTGTTATGAACTATACCTTTTCCCATTAATGAAATTGAGAGCCAGTGTGGCTAGGGAAATACATATTTTACATCTATTATTGGTTCTGGTTGGTTTAAGCTGTTTGAAGCTCATAATTTGATTTGTCTGAATACCAAATCTGCTGATAAAGCAGCGTCTATGCATACTTGGACCAACGGCACTAGCTTTTCATGTATCAATTATATTTTTGTGGATATGGCTAACTGGGACCGAAGTAGACACCCCTCTGCAACATTTAATCTTCATTGTGATCACGCTATTCTACGTTGGTCCTCCACGCTGATAACCCCTATACATTCTACATGTATGATTACACGGGCTACTGTTAATATGCAAGGAAATCGCATTGTGTGGAGCAGGAAAAACGGGTCTAGAGTTAGTGATTTTGTGCATCTTATCTTAACTTTTAAAAAGAAATATTTTTATTTTATTTTTTAAGATCAAACAAACACACTACAACTGTTTCAAAACATAGAAAGCATCATATTCCAACACATTTTCAAACTCCCCAACTCCCCCCTCCCCGCTTAAACTAGAGCCGATTCTCACATGTCGTTTACGGGAACATCATTGGGTGGCACAATACTTAGGCAGCCATAATCCGGGTCCTCTGTTTCGTTGTCACCCTGGTGAGGGTTTGCCAACGAGGCCACCAATTGCCGCCAAGCCAGCAAGGGCCCTACTTCCTCTTCCCCCCCCCTGGTGACCACTTCAAACCAGACTACGGATTCAGCTTCCGCCCACCTCAAGAGGTCTGTCCACCATAACTCCACCGTAGGTCTGTGGGCCACCTTCCAGCCCATGGCAATCCTACGTTTGGCCAAGACATAAGCCAGGTCCTTCATCTTGCTTATGTGTTTCGAATGCCGGGGTCTATGGAAAAGCCCAAGCATGCATGACCAGGCCGATTCCACATCCAGCACCACTCCCCCGCCAGCCAGTTTCGTCTTGACCTCGTCCCAAAATCTATGCACCTCCGGGCAAGCCCAAAACATGTGTAGCAGTCCCGCATTCACCTCCCCACACCTGGGGCATTGCTGCATAGCTGATCCCCCAAACTTTGCAATCTTCCCGGGGGTTAAATAAGCCCTGTGGGTAACATACAATTGAAGCTGCTGAAATCTCGCGTTCCGGGACACCTTTTTGTGGTACCTCTGGGCCCGTTCCCACTGCCCATCTGTCATGGGTCCTCCCACCTCCTCCTCCCAGGGAACGTCCTCTCACGTAGCCATCAAGCCACGCCCCCCCATATTATCTTAACTTTATGTCTAAGTTGACTAATTTGCTGAACTTGAATAATCAGGTGCCTGTTCCCTCGTTCAACCATGTCAGCAACTTTGATATTGTTATCAATCATGCAAAGAAAACCCCCAGCAAGCAATGTGCTGCTATTAAGAGAGCCAACACATGTACTGCATGTGTAAAAAAGGCCCTGCTTGCCCACAAGAATGGGCTGTCTGATTTTAAGTTCTCTATGATTGGTACTGACCATAAGTTCCTTTTTAAGATGTTTAAGGAGCAATAACAATAGAAAGTTCTGGGATATGGCTCACTTTCACTAATGGTGCACACCAATTGGAACTTAACCCAATTAACGCTTCGAAATGGATAACACCCATTAAGAATCTCTTCTCCAAATCTACAAAGGGGGGAGAAATCATTGCCATATACCATCACTGTAGATTTATATTCTGGCTTCAGTGGTGTTGACATTGGCAAGATTATAAAATCACTTAATAGTTTTTGGGGCACCAGGCGGATGTGTTGGAGAATGTTGTTTATAAGGATACTATTCCTTTTTGGTCCTTTGTATTAGAAAACATATTTGCTAGAATCTTGGAATCTGGATGGATCCCCATGATTGGAGAAAACCCATACTCAGACCTGTCTTCAAGAAGGTTGACCATGCTAATCCTTATGACTATAGGCTATTATCTATGCTGGATATCAGTTCAAAGATTGTTTCCACCATCCTGTTAAAAAGGTTATCCAATTGGGCTGTGTCATAAAATCTATTACCACCATTTCAAACAGGGTTTTGTAATAAAGTCAGCTGCACAATCTAAGTGCACTACATTCTATCACCTCGCCTTATCGGGGTAATACTGCAGGTGATCTCTACATCCGTTTTGTGGATTTTACAAAAGCATTCAACACTATATCTTGCCCCCTACTTTAGTCGAAATTGGGAAAATAGTGTATAGACCCACCTTTCTATATTTTCTGATTTTCTGATTTCATTATATAAAGCCACCTGTTGTGGTGCGCATAAAATTAAGATGTTTGGACAGAAATCTAGAAAGCATTTAGCTGGTTTTTAAATCGGTCACCCCTTGAGATTCTTGATAACTATGTCTCTTCTGGCGTTTTCCGATTTGTAATAGACAAACGCAGAGATTCAACAGTAATTGTGTTTAAGGAAAAGCACTGAAAATATGGTTGTTGCTTAAACGTTTTATTCACATTAGGGGTGGCCACAATATTGAGGGGCTAGTGTCAGTTCATCGCAAAAGCATTCTACCTGGAATTTTATATGGTCTTGCGGTACTATCTGAGCCAATGATTAGCTGGCTGGACAAACTCGAAGCTAAACTGCTGAGTTCTATCCTTGGAGTTCCCTCTTCTGCCCCGGTGGTGGTGCTCCGATGCAAGCTTGGGGTTCCCTCCTTCCCCTCTCCATGGTTGGACCAGTATTGCAAGCTTTTTCTTGCTATCAGCACTTCTCCCCATTCTGTGAATAACTGACTAAGCTATTTAACCAGAATATACTTACAGGAATGCACTAACCCCTTCTTAATAGTATCTGCCAAAGAGTAATTTTTTAAATATTGATGTAGTCCACGAGGAACTAGTTTTAATAATTTTAATGTCTAACTTATTGATTATTAAAAAAAAGAAAAGCAGTGATTTTGATTTCATGTCTAAAATCTCTTATTTAAGTAATAAGGTCAATTATGCTACATTTAGCACACGGGGGTTTAGACGTGAGCACCTTCCCACTTATTTAACAAAAATATGTTCTCACCACATTTGCAGATTTATTCTATACCTGTGTTTTAACATCCTCCCGTCCTGGGAACATACTGGCCTTTGGATCAAATTAGCATGCACAGAAAGGACTTGCCACCTTTGTTATTTGAAGCTTGAATTGGCAGGCCATCTACTTACATTATGCCCCACTTTAAAGCTCTGATATATTGGGATGTGCACTGATATTTGTTCCATTGAAGGTGACCAATTCTGGAGCTTGATCCATGGGGCTGAAGCTACTGTTTATACAGCAGCTGACTGTCATGTATGGAAGGAAGCGTTATGCATTATTGCCCTTAATAGCAGTGCCTAGGTTTATAAATTGATGACACTGCTTTGTAATTTTGATTACTAGTAATTGTGCAAAAGGTTTGTATTTAACCATATGCACACAAATAAATACATTTGTTTTAAAAAAAATAGGCCTTAAAAGCTTGCTTTTACTTTTAACATGTGTTAGCATGTTGTGCGCGTCAAAAGCCACTGTGGCTGGTGATTTAGTGAAGATTCTGCGACCCCAGGCCATCGCTGAGAGAAGTACACAGTGGTTGTTTGGTTGTCATAGATTAGAACTTGTAGTTTTCGCCGGCGAATAAGTACTACATGATTGTTTAATTATTTAAAATCGTTTATGAAATAGGATTTTCTAATTGAGCTGAAAAGAACCGCTGTGGTTTCAAATTGCCCTGTAGGAAATGTTCCTTGGGAAACGGGTTAGAATGTCCCTGATATGCAACATATGTATAGCATTATGTCTGTGGTCCAAAGCTCTGGTGGTGTTATGGTGGAAAACCATTCTCAGAAGAACCAGGATGAGGCAACCAAGGCAGTTGATTCAAATTCGGCTGGTCATCTTAAATGTTTCAATAACTTAACTTTGTGCTGTGGGAATTGGAGCTGCACTGTGATGTCACAGGGTGTAAATGAGTGTGGTGTGAAAGGTTTGTGGACCCAATTATTGATCACAATGTATGTTTTTGTATAAGGGTTCAAAGTGCAAAGTTCAATCATATTTGTGTGGGGAGATTTGTTCATGTCGCACGATCACGAAAACTAATTACTTGCATTGTATTAAAGTACTAACCTTAGGGGCGTTTCTTTGACAGTGCCGTTTCATGCAGTTCTGATATGCAATCTGTTTGAACTTGCTGTCCGAGCTGTGGCGTTGAATAAGACTGTGTTACTTCTTGCCCTTGTGTATGCTTCTTTTTGACTACTTTTGTCATTTTGGGTGAGTTCCACGAGGCGACCCCAAGAATCTGGCCAATGGCTATAACCACAACAATAGAATTTACCATAAAATGAATACGTACAATACACCTTCAATTAACATGACTCACCAAACCCACCCAAAACCTCAATGACGTCCGCGGACATATGTTTGTGTCTGCAAACAGTCAAATTTACTGCGGACTCGCGGGGCACCCTTTCGACCATAAAATAACCCCAAATGTATTTTCTAGATGTTTTTTCTCACTGTGCTGTCAGTGGACAAAGGCCATGGTCCGTGGATCCAATGTGTCGACCACTTCAAGAATTATGATGAGCCTCATATTTGTGTGTGTTTGATGTCGGCAAACATCAAGCTACCTCCTGATTGGCCCCGAGGTGTGCATGCACACCAAATCAGGAAATAAGTCTGCGGACCAGATGCAGATATCACTTTTTTTTACAACATACATTTCGGCCATTTAAAAAAAACAAGTACTGGACAGATTTACACCAAATTTGCAAGTTTGGTGAAAATACGTCAACAGTGGTTTGGGATGTAGCCAGAGCAACATTTTGTCCATGATGTCTATGCGGATCTCAAATGTTTTAGCACCCCCTCCTATAACATTGGCCCCTGTGGACAAAAGTGCACCAAATATCAGACATTACGTTAGTGTTAGCAGTGCATGGTGGTGGCATGAGGTATGGTTTTTAGCTTACCACTGTCAAGTATGGCACATACATGGAGGTTGAGGGTGTTGGTGAGGTTTAAATAGGTTGTTACATAATCTATAGATAGTATGCCTTAACCTTCCTTGCAGTGTATCGAGAGTGCCCCAAGCCAAGATGGAGGTTCCTAGCTTAAATTCTGATTGGCTGGTTTCTGCTGTTGGAAGGGCAATGAACATTCAAAACTGCCTTTCACCGTCGTAGCCCGTCTGAGAGGACATGTTTTGAAGCTGCTCCTGCTTAACTTGGGCCTCTTGATCAGGGCCTTCAGGTTTCAAGCAGTGGAGCAGCTAATCTGTGGGGACTAACAGGAGTAGTGTCTGGAGTCGTGTGGGAGACAGTTCAGGAGAGTTGAGAACCAATTCATTACCAGTGGAGAAGCAGCAGAAGCCCATTCTGGAGATAGGTGACTTTGCTTCTGTCTCTCTAAGCTGGTAAATATTTCCATCAGTGTCTACACTGTACGTCTATACTCTAAATTCAAATTCTGAACATGTCAATAATTTGCACGTGTGAGTCAGTCTCAATTGAATTCCTGGAAAGTTTGAATGCAGTTTGCTGGCTCTGGACATTGACTTACTGCTTGTTACATTGTGAGCCTTCTCTGTTGTCTGGAAGAAGTTATTGCCATATAACTGTGAGAGCAGTATGTTTCAGCATCGTATTGTGTGTAGCGTGCAAGCTCGGGTTGTATCGGGTTGTACCTGTCGAGTGTGCCCATGCGCGGTTGAACTTGTGTCAGCGCATATTGTCAGGCGCAGTTCATCTCAACAGAGGTTGCGGCTGTGATCGCGTGTGTGTGCCTCCCTTAAAAAGGTACTGTGTTAAGGTTCCACGCGTGTGCAGTCTTCGCTGCTTCTGGTCATCATCAGTGTGCAAGCACGGTCATCTCTTCAAAGTGTTCCCGTCAGCGCACGTGCACTTCAACGTGTTCCTATCAGTGCGTGTGCGCATTCGGAATATCCAGGTTTTGAGACACGTTTGTCGCGCAGACTTCTGAAAGCGCGTGTCTCTGGTTCAAGGGAGAGCAAATCGCTTAATTGAGACATCCTTATAACTGAGAGCTAAGGAGCAAACAGGAACAAGATTGCTAGTTCATTCTAGGACCTTTTACTGAGAGGCAGCATGACTAACTAGCTTCCTGGCACCTTAGAAAGGAAGCATTATAAAATGAAACTGATCCATTTAATGGAACAATGAATGGATCCTAAAGCAAGTCAAGGTTTCAAAGGAGACAGTGCAAACATAGCGCTGAATTGATTATTTAAACGATGGCTGAACAAAAGGTATTTGACTAGGGAAGTCTTTATTAGAGATAAAGAAGCCCTTCTATTTTAGATAGGCAGTTTGGAGTTTGTCAAAGTCATCTGAAAAGACAGAATAAAGGTTTTTCAGAGAATTTCAAGGGCGTCAAGGAAAAGACAGGAAGAACTGGGAAACCTGTTTCCTGCAAGTATAACAGACTTCTCTGAGTTTATTCAGGAGAAGTACCAGGTATGGTTTTTAACTGTTTTGTTAAGGATAAAGTAACTGAATTCAGATATCCAAGTGAGTAATTAAGGTGCTTGTTTTTGTTTATGTTTCTTCTACAGGTTTCCGAGTCAGCTAGTCTAGACACCACCAACCTGGTGTTTTTTATTTTATCCACTTCCCCCTTTCCCTTGGGAGTGTGGTAAACAGATCTGTAAAACATACAGTAGTACTGAGTGCTACAGTTCAGAGGGACTGTCGGGGTTCAGCAGCTTCCCAGACGCAGATTCAGACTCTCAGCATGACAACCATACCTGGAACATTTCTCAGGATTTTCGGTTTTACTAGTAACCATAACATTCCTTCAACACATTTTTTTCACAGAATTTCAAAGGTTTTTGTTAGTGCAACTTAATCATAACCTCCCTTTAACAATGTGTTTTCAATGAATTTCATAGGATTTTATTAGTGCCACGTAACCATAATGTCCCTTTAAAACATTTTCCCCTGAATTTCATAGGTTTTTACCAGTGCACCCTAATTTGCTACAGCCTCCTAATGTCATACATACCCCAAATACAACAGCATTTCTGGTCGATCTTGAAAGTTTCAACTTAAAACTGTTCCATTCCTCACCTCCTAGCAACATTTTTTAACATGTCTATAAACTTTCTGAATCTTTTTGCATCGTTTTTTGTTCGCCGACATTCGGGAACTTCTGACATCATCACAGACTTTCTAAAAAGTGTCACGTGATCATGTGCGCTGCGTAATGACATGTTCATGGACAGGTTTGTGCTTTGCGAACTATTTGAAACTGCATGTTCAGCTGATCTAGGAAGTCTTAAACTGAGCATGTAACTTTGCACAGCTCCTACACCTATTCCTACTCATTTTACAACTGCATTTTACATCTGCAATCCAGGAGAGAGCAAATGCTTGGCAGAATATTAGCACCACTTCTATGTAACTTCAAAAATGCCATCAACCCGAATCATCCCGCCTCTCCAGGATCCACCATCACCAACACCACCACCACCAGCAGCGAGAGGGCCTGGATGACGGAAAAAGTGCATTGATGCAGAAAAGAAACAAGAGGACCAGGAAGATGAGAGAGTGGAAATGCACACCACTGCCTCCAGTACCCAGAGAGAATCACGGGTGTGGCGGTTCTTTACCACAGTTGGTGGTGTACCAAAGGCTAAGGCTACCAAGGTGAAATGCAAATCAGTCATGGACAACCTTGACAGTACTCCTGCAGGGCCAAATCCCTGCGACACCACACCAAATCCAACTGCTGGGATGCTCTGAGAAAGGATGTTCCTTTCTCAGGAAGTAGTAGGGTGGCTTCCTCTAGCTCATGTTTCGCAACCTATACTGCCAGCATACAGGCTACTCTTGTGGGGCAGAAAATCCCACCAGCTACCTTGCAAGCCATAAAAGAGGCTTTTGATCCATATTCTTCCAAGACATTGGTACTCTGTATATACTGCAACACACCACTCTGCAGAGGTGAGCAGTTTTGAAATGCTTTTGAGGCTGTAATCAAGGAGCATGAGAAACACTGCACCGTAACTTTGAGGTAAATCACGCCAACATCTTCCCTTGTCCACCTACCCCTCCATATCTGTGGTTGGTGCCCCTTCCCTCATTTCCCTCACGTACCTTACTTCCTGGCCTCTCCTGCAAAAAGCTGAAAACACAAAATAAAAAAACACCAAAAAAATAAGCTTATACACTCCTTCTACTTCACATGTTTCAGTAAAGTAGTTAGACTCAATAATATTCTCCAACATTTACATTAGCATGTTCTACTATGCTAAAGGAAAGAATGTACAATGGAATACTAGTGAAAAAGAAAAAAAAAACACAGAAGCAATGTTCTGTCCCTAAAACCTTTCTCTAACACACAATAAGGACCATAATCCATGGACCTTCATGACTATCCACAGTCTATGCAGTCCCCTTTCTAGGTCATGGCCATTCATTATTAAAAAACCCAGATTGCATCTGCACACAACCGCAGAGGACAGCCCTTCTATACTTTTATGTTTGTAACACTCCTCCATTGCCTCATTTGAAACATTAACACATCTATCCACCAATCACTCCCAAAAACTCTACATATATCTCTATGAACATATTAAATATCCACGCAACAACTGCCACTTAACAACGTTCTCGAAATCTTTTGCATCTGCATTTCCCTTGCTTATCTAAAAAAAGTGTACACACTGCTGCTATAAATGCACATAAGCATTGTTCAGTAAGAGAAGTGCACCAAAAGGAAAAGGGAGTAGGGATTGCCAAGTGCTGATAGGAGCCCTGCACGAAAGTGCCAAGAAATGCCAATGTCACAGCCGGCAGGCGGTAGACCTGCAAGGGACATACTGAATGGGGTGAGAGGGTGTACCGGTGTCAACTAGATATAGGGTATGGAACCTGTCTGGTTCACAAGGGCCCATGCCAACTGTATCAGTGGCAGTGGCATGAGTTAGTAGGGAAGGGATTAAGTGAAACAGGAAAAGACAAGCAGAGTTTTCAGAAGTGTCCGGAACTTAAGGAAATCCAGCACAAGTATAAGAGGAGCAGGAAGGTTGTTCCAAAGAGAGGCACCGGCTGAAGAAAGAGACATGCCTCCCGCTATCTGTTTTGAAAAGTGTTTGACAAGCAGATAATTGGATTTAGAGAAGCAGAGGTCTTAAGCGGGGAGTTTTTAGGGAGACAAAGATGCAGATAGTGTAGTCCCAGGCCCCAGAAAGCCTTGTCAGTGATACAGAGGATCTTGATTTTCATCCTTGCAGCCACCAGGAGCCAATTTACTAAGCCTGATGAAGCTTGAGTCGAGAGTGGAATGTGTAGCGTTTTTAACCCAGATGGGTGAGTGATATTCTGTTTAATATGTGTGTGCCTTTTCGCAAAGCCCTGTTTCGTCAAGCGGTGTCTGTGGCTGTCCTTTTCTGCCAGTGAAGCTGATCCCTGCTCTGCTGCTATGACAGTGTTTTTGCCCTAGAAATGTCTTCAAAGTGGCAAAACTCCCCTCTTACCAGAATCCCATATCTGTCAAGGTGCACACGCAATTGCGCGCGTATTGTTTCGCAAAGCCCTGTTTCGTCAAGGCCTGTCTGTGGCTGTCCTGTTCTGCCAGAGAAGCTGATTACTGCTCTGCTGCTACGACTGTGTTTTTGACCGCAAAAGTGATGGGTGGAAGGTTTTGAATGAATCTAAACCACTGGCAATTGCTCTGGGCAACCTTCCACACCACCGTTTTTTAGCCCGTCTGCGCCATTGCAAAAGGGGACCAGCCATGTGCAAATCAGTCAGCAGCTGCCGCCACCAAAGGTAGCAGCCCAGCCCGAACTGCTAGGCCAGGTCCCCTCTGCACAGAAAACCAAGCAACCCCAGACATGTTTCGGCCTTGTTGGACCTCCTCAATGAGGTGCAGCCTGGTTCCCTGTGGCGCAGCGAGCAAGGGACCCACGTCTGGGCATACCCTCTCTCACAAGGAGAAACAAACTGACCACAAAAGTGATGAGTGGAAGGTTTCGAATGAATCTAAACCACTGGCAATTGCTCTGGGCAACCTTCCACACCACCATTTTTTAGCCCGTCTGCGCCATTGCAAAAGGTGACCAGCCATGTGCAAATCAGTCAGCAGCTGCCACCACTGTGTTTTTGCCTTGAAAATGTCTTCAAAGTGGCAAAACCACTCCCCCCTTCCCAGAATTTCATATATATCAAGGAACACGCGCCACACAGTGGGTAACGTCATCCAAATTTATGGTAATCTGACTGAAATTCGTTCTGCTCGTATAGGTGAGACCAGTCATAACTCTAATATTGATCATAATTTAAACATGCAAATAATTAATAAAATTACAGTGCTGGGAGGCCACAATGACAAAGTAAAAGGAGATTTAGGGATTTCTGACACAACTATTGAATCAGCCCTCATGAATTATGATCCTTTGCCAACTGTGGCAAACACGCACATTTTTTAAACAATCGTTAAACCTGAATGTATGCAGCAACCTAAAGAATGCTCTTTAGTGGCTCAATATGAGCTAAGAAAAGCATATGATGCTCTAACAATACCTGGGTAGGTCGATGAGGAGACAATTGAGTTTATGAATTTAAATAACAGCACCTGTGTCAGTTCGGATGAAGTACAATTCATCCATTCAAACACAGGTGACTTAATGCATCTCAACGAGGTTTCTCCAATTGATAAACTTGAAACAGCTGATGGTTTGGTGAGGGACGCAAACAATCTTGATAGAAATAATGCAGTTGATTGTTCAATTCCACAATCACATGAAATTCTTGATTAATTACTCTATTAACTATCCTCTCACTCCTTATTATTTATCCCTCCGACACCACGACATGCAAATATTGCTATGAACATGATGAAAACAAAACAACAAGCACCACAATTGAGCTCACCTCTAGACTCCATTGCTGTGAATAATACCCTGACAGCAATGAATAATGTGTTACTAACCCTAGCTACACTATATGAAGCTGTTGATAAAACAATCAATCATGAAACAACTGTCTTGACACAGTTGGTACGTATGAAAAATGCTTCTGGAAATGATGATAATCATGATGAAACAATTAAAGCATATGAGATCTTCAGACATTGTAACCAGGCCACTGTGGGTACCCAGACTTTTTCTGATGAACAGGAAATAAGAATGGAATCCAACTCCTTGTTGAAAGATAAACATAAATTCAATGTGTCAGTAACTAATGTATATGTGCCCACTGACACTCCCAAGATTATAATCAGATAGTTTTACCAGTGATAACTCAGCTTACAAGTCCTCAAAATAAAACATGTACAGGAGTAAAGGAGAGTATAAGTACTCTGACTATCGAAAAAAAAGAAAAAAAAGTGAAGGACAAGGCACCTGTACACATTGAGCCCACGCAGACTGTGCCCGTTCTGGTCTCTAAGGGCAGATCTGAATTAAATGGGAAAGAAAAGCTAAATCAAAATAAAATAATGCAAATAAGGAATGTAGGGCATACTACAAAAATGTCAAGAACAAAAACAAGGTGTTTTTATAACACTCCTATCAACACCAGTCGAAAAATAGACAACAACAAAAGAAACAGATGAATGTATTAAATCACAAACTCAATTAAGTGTCAACATAATGAAACAACCCTTAGGACCCATGAAGTACAAACCCTTGGATGATTTAGTGAATCTGTCAGCTAAACTTGATCAATGTGAGCCTGTTGTTCATGATTCACCATCTCTACCTAAGGATGAAATTCTGACAAATCCTGATGTTACCGATTCCCCCAGACTGACAACTGAACACATAAGGGATGAAATAAATCAATAGCCTGGTATATAGTGTCCAATCAGGAGATGACTCGTAGAGATATAGAGATAACCGGGAACCATCTACCAGTTCCTTCATATCAACCAACCTTGAAAGGCCCTATTGCAACAAATGTGTCAAACAAAGAGGCTAATTATCTCCTGTCACATACAGGTTCGAACATGCCTATGCAAGCAAACAATTCTCCAGCATGGAGTAAAGTAAATACAAATAAATTAACATCAGGACCCAATATTCAAGCAAGGTATTCAAATTGTCATTGTTTAGTTATTAAGTGTCGTGACCATCCTTTTCCTAAATATGATCTAAACCGAACAAGCAGATTAAAAATATACAGAGAAATAATAAGCTTAAAAGAGATTACTTGAGCAGACATTGATGCATTGAATTTTTAGATAACCTGGATCTTACGAGTGTGCGCATGCTAATTCTATCAGGCGTAGTGTTTAACATTATTTGGGAAACAAGATTTGCATTACATGAAAAAGGCTTCGCATTGACCAAAGAGCCTTGCTCAATGAATTCAGACCAGGAGCAACGTGTAACAAAACGAATTATGAGGGTCTATGGTGCTGATAGTCAAAATAACATGCACATAAATAACAATCAGTATAACACAAACCAATATGGGCATGCAATGCTGGAGAATCAAGCATAACAATGCACACATTTAGAAACCATAGAACTAGTCTCCTGCAACACCCGAGGTTTCTGTCATTTTAGCAATTCCAGAGAAAGTGTTTTGGACACGTACAATATTATTATCTTACAGGAGACGTGGTTGGTTGATTCTCCCATATGGAATGCCTTTACCATTTTCATGACTGCAGTAATAAGCCAGCCTAGAGGACGTCCTATGGCAGGGTTGTTGGATGCCACAAAAAACCCTAAAAACTTTAAATTGTATACATGTAATTCATCTACAGCTTACATACAAGTCGTAAAAATTGAAAAAGACGTTTATTCAATGATAATAATTAACACATACTGGAGCCGGAGACAACTATCTCCTGATGCTTTTTTTCAGCATGTTGAAACAATCCTTGACAATATAGCACTGGAAAGAACCATACAATTCATTATGATCTTGGATGACCTAAACCTTCCTATTAAGGCACATGCTAGAGGAAACTTGGTGGAGTGAACTAATGGAGGACAGGCAATATAGAATGTTAAATGGAGCAATTCAAGGTGATGTTCCAGCACAAAACACATGGCACAGAGGACCTATCAAGGCCACACTTGAGTTTAAAAACACTAATCAGGCACTTATGAATATAATGGACTCACTCACTATAAAATTAAATGAAATGAGTGACCATAATCAGATGTGCTTGTCTTGGTCTTGGAGACTACATAACAAACTAGAAGTGAGAGAATTCCTGAAGGGACATGTAACAGTAAACAATAGTAAGAATCGTTTAAAATGGTCTGAAAAGACACTCCTAGATTTTGATAAATCATTAATAAATCTAAAAAACAATGCGATGTTACAACAATGCAGAAGTGTACTCAAGGACAATCTGCTAAGTGTAATCATAGCAATAAAAATGTGCATGCATTTGATCCTATCATAAAAAACAAAAAAGATGTATTAAGATGGAACATACGAAACATAAAAGCTGGCTCTATAACAGAGAGACTATTGATAATAACATGATTAAAACTGTGCTATAAAAACTGGCTCTGAGGAAGAAAATTCCTTCAACATCAACACGATAGCGAGCACATGTTAAAACAAATATCATCTAAATCATCAGTGGGCATATGAGCATTAGTGAATGATAACACTTCTAGTTCCCAAGCATCAGTACAAATAATTCCAATTGCGGAAAGAATTAGGAATGACTATTGATATTCTGCTTAACAAACTCTGTTTCAACCTTGCATAATTAATCTAGACATGCCTAAGTAGAATCACGAAATACATTTTGATAACTCTGATATACTTTATTTCATATCCAAATTAAGTAGATCACCTGCCCTGGGTCCTGATGGCCTTCATAATAGCATGTTAAGAAGTTATCCTGAAACATGGGTCTCCATTTTGGGGAAAATCTTTAAACAAATGATGAGTGAAGGACACATTCCTTTGTCCTGAAAAAGGTCAATAATTATTCCCTTATTCAAGAAGGGTGACAGAACACAACCTTTCTTATATAGACCAATAGCAGCCCTCTTGGGTTGTCCTGGAAAGATATTTGTGTGTTTGGTGCTGAGAACATTAATCAATGGCTAATAAAAAAGAACTAACGAGACCCAAATCAAACGGGTTTCATTGCGGGACTCAGAACCAGTGTAAATGTAATGGTTCTGAACACAATCACAGCCGTAAACCAGCAGACAAAACAACCTGTATACATGGCGTTTGTGGATTTCCGGAATGCATTTGACTCTGTCCGCAGACAAATACTCAAAAAAATTAATGGACCATATTTGTCCATGGTATATACTAAAATGGCTTATTCAATTCCATGACCAAACTGCAGTTCAAGTAAGATTGAGCCTTGATGGAACTTTGTCAGCACCGATACCAACAACGAGAGGGCTGAAGCAAGGATGTATTCTTGCTTGAGCTCTCTTTAACTTCTTTTTTCATGATGTGGGACAGGGCTTTGTGGACATTGTGACAGACTCCCCTAAATTGGGAAGCCATATTGTAAAATGGCTTCTTTAAGTTGACAATCTCGTTCTGATTTCAAAAGCACATACAGGCCTGCAAAATGTGTTAAAAATTCTGGGAAGATATGCACATGACAATATGCTTACCATAAATACGGAAAAGACACAAATAATCCAATTTGTTACTATGAAAAAATGTACAAAAAAGCTTAACTGGCAACTAAGGGCCTTGTCACGACTTTGGCGGTAACCCTTAAATCCGGCGGTAGCGCTATTACCGCCGGATTTAAGGGTTCACCAAATCAGGACTTCGGTGGATTTCCCCCCAGCCCTTAGCTGGGGGGAAATCCGCCGAAGATTCGCGCTATTACCACCGGCGGGAAATCCGCTGGCGGTAAGAGCGCAAATTTTCCCCATTGAGCCCAATGGGGAATGGGGCATTCCCGAATGGGCTCAATGGGCAATGGGGACTCTCAAGTCCGCCAAAGTCGTGATCCTGCGCTATTAGCGCCGGGGGCTATGGCGGTCGCGCTAATAGCCCCCGCGCTAATAGCGTTACCGTTACCGCCCAAGTCGTGATGAGGATAATGTAAATCTACATGTGGTTCCCAGTTATATATATTTAGGGGTTAATGTTAACAATCATCAATCTGATTTACCCTACGGTGTCAGTCTAAAAACCAAATTAAACCCAACTATATCACAAGCTCATATTATTCACACAAGACACTGTACATGTTCTATTTGTCCACTTCTGGCATACTATAAACAGAAAGTGGTGCCCACAATTTTATATGGTTCCAAAACAAAAACACGGAAACCAGATGCATAATGGTATGGCATGGAAAGTACATTTTGGAAGATGTTATTATACCTCCCTCTAACCATCCCTATTACCATGATTAGGCAATAACTTGGCTTGATATCGTTACATGTGATTTATAAATGGAGAATGCATACTTTATTTCGCAAATGCATAGCAACGGATAATAATAATGGATTGTTGTTGATTTTGTCAAATTATGTTAAAAGATCTAATGATAACGTTATAAGATCATGGAAACTAAAAGTTCATGAATATCTCCATGACGAACACATCCCTCAAGGATTACTTATATCCAATCCAACGAGAGCTAAAATCTAATTATGGGAAAATGATAGGATAAAGACCAGAGCACAATGCTCTAAGTATAAAGACTGTTAAAAAAATCCTTTTTTCCAAATTGATATTGCATTGTTGAGCCTTATTTGTTGAAATCACCCAATGCTAAGCACTGTGGAGATATCATGCACTTTAAGTTCAATTTATGGCGAACCAAGGAAGTAATAGCAAGATGGTATCTTGTAAAATTGAATAGTCAATTGTGTCGGTATTATCATAAATCAGAGGACACTATGAACAACATCATGGTTGAATGTATTGCTCTAACATCAAAGAGGATCCAATATTTTAAATAATGCCTTCAATTGTACTTTGAACTAGATGAACAAAGTGCCTGGGAAATAATGTTCAATATGAGATATAAATCCTTGAGATATGCCATTACAAATTTCTTAAATGAGGTGAACTTGGCAAAATACAAAGTAATAGAATGAACATGGATCACATGTAAGTTAATCATATTTTTAATATAAGAATTGTGTAAAGAAAAAACACTTGATTGTTCATTTAATTGTTATTTTTTTATTTATTGCAATTAATATTTTTAACATCTGATAGTAATAGTATGTTATGAAATGTGTAGGATTTATGTTTGCTCTTTTTCCTTTTGTTCTTTTTTATCTCTTTCTCTCTTATCAGATTAGTATTTTATGAAATATTCAGAATTTCTTTTTTGTTTTTTCCACTCTTCTTCTTCTTTCCTATTTAGTATCAATGATTCTTTCAAATATGTTACTTCTTTCATTAATTGATGAGATGAAGAATTGATTTTAAATATTTTAATTTTCTAAAATGTAACTTTGATTGTATTGATGTAATTCTATTGAAAGGTTGATTTATCAGCCAAATAAAAATAAAAAAAATAAAAAATGTATTCTGTTTTATGGTTTACCATGATTGTCACTAATGTCAATCTTTTAACCCTTGTGATGTACCTTATTTAAATAATGAAATCCTATTACCAAGCACTATCTATGAGTGCCCGGGCATGTTTTGTTTCTTTGTTGACATAAGTAGGCAATGCCTTAGTATGTTTAAGAATCTGAGCTAAACCTATTCAGTATAGGTGTAGCCTACCTATCCCTTGAGCACCAGCAAACAAGCATACTGCTACATATGCTGGCTAATTTGTTTATTTCTACCACATGTACTGTAGCTGCCACCTCCCATATGATATGTAATACCCATTCGGGCTGAATTTTCCACTTATGTGAAAGACTCACTGCAGAAATGCACTTACGAGTGTGCTGTGAAAGCAATTCCTACATCAGCTAAGAAAAACTTGAGTACATCACAAATTTATGAAGGAGAAATATGACTAAGGAATCAGTTAAAATTCAAGAGAGATAGGCTTGAATATGAACAGGAGCACATTTACACTTTCGCCAAAAGGTTTGATGGACCCATCAAAGCTAGACTCAACAACCCTACAGCAAATCCCACTACCAATGAAATACCTTCAGAAGATCTGACCAGCTATGAAGTAGAAGCATCAGATACAGATGTCAGCACTAAGATGATGCATTCTTAGAGTTCAAGATGCTCCACATGGACAGCAAGATGGACGAGAGAGGGTGATGGAAACCCCCAGGACAAGAAAGAGGATCAGAAACAAAGGCAGGAAAGAAAAATTGAGACGATGGTGGCGATGAAAATGGCAACAATGCAACCAGCCGAGTGAAAAGGTTTGGGAGTGGCCAAGTAAAAATATTCACTGTATTCTCCAGAGCCCTTCAACCAACTGAAGAATCAGTGCTTAAACGAAGCCTATCCTTCTGTCCTTCCTCTGCCTTTGATTTAACTTGATTTAAGTTCACCCAAAAGTTAAAACTGACAAAATTCTACTCTACGAAAGTAGATGAGGGGAGGCGGAGACGAGTTCTGATGATTGAGAAATCTCTCCATTGTCAGTCTCAGATCTTGCCACCCTTACTTGCCTTACCATGATGGACAATGACTGCTCACAACTCTGTGTCACGGATGATACATTGGACAAGGCCACACTGCTGCATCAATATGGGATACATACAGATTTAAGTACCAACTCAAAACTCTAACCGAAATCCATATTTTGTCCCAACATTGTGAACAGCCAGATAGAAGTGTTTGAAGAACTGATCATGGAAGATTTAAGAAAACGTACTCCTAAAATCCTGATGACATCTAGAAATCTCACCTATCTGTAAAACAAATCCATCAATCAGCTGCGAGAAAACAAATCTATTGACATTCGTCCAGCTGACTTTGATGGAGGAGTAGTTATCATGGACAAGGCATTATATGTGTCAGAAACACTGAGACAATTGAATGACACTACCTGTTATGAAGTGGTGGATGAAGAAATATTAAATACCACTAAGATCCAATTCTTTCACATGCTTAAAAAATGGCAAGAAAAAGAATAGGTCAAAGAAGATGAATACTTCTTTCACAAAAATGATTATCCTGTAACTCCCCTCATCTACTTCAATCCTAAAATACATAAGAACCTAACCTCACCACAAGGGAGGCCAATTGTTTCATCCATTAATAGCCTTCTGGAAAGTACATCCAAATTTGTGGATGTCTTTTTTCAATCATTTATCACCAGCCTCAATTCTTACATACATGATTTGACAGATCTTTTGACCAAATGATCTAATATCAATAGGGACCCCACTATCATCTGGTCTCCCTAGGCTTGAGGTGCTAGTTTGAGACAGTTCACAGCATTTATCCATCATGTAGAATTGGTTAAAGTTCTCCCAAGGAATGGAAAAGATCGGAGGTACAAGCAAGCATGGACGAGAACAAGAGGGAAGAAAGGAAGCCTAGAGGTCACCACATGGCCAGACACCTGCTGAGTATGCTACAGAAGGATTAAAGGGGCAAGAGAAAAGCACTGAGGTTGAGGATGAAAGAAAGCAGATGATAGAAAATATCCTCACCCAGCTCGGTCAACGAAATGATAGCTGGCAGGAGTAGTCCAAAGAAGAGGAGGCAGAAACGCTGTCATCTTCCAGTGAAGAGGAAGACAAAAGAGCTCTCAAGAAAAGAAAGACAGAGTAAAATCAGAAGGAGAATGTAGACAACTTTGACCTACACACGCTCATTCATCCCTGGTTATCAGAATGGGAGACAACAACGTAAATAGCCAACACAAATAATTGCGTACATGATGAGGTGGCTGAGACGTAACCTTGACGTGGACCAAGTACTAGTTAATGGAGCACTGGGTACAGTTGTTGGCTTTCAAACATACCCACGTGACAACAAAATTCAGTTTGTCAATATACTCTTTGACAAACTTTCAGAAGTAAAACGAATAGGACGCTCAACAGCTAGATTCCTTCTCTTCAAAGATATGTATGTACGCAGAGAACAATTTTCTCTAACTCTTGCATACGCAGTCACGATTCATAAATCGCAAGGTCTTACCCTAGACAAAGCAATGATAGATATTGGTAACACAGTCTTTAAAGAAGGCATGAGCTACGTAGTACTATCACGCTTATGTACACTTGACGGTCTATTTCTAAACAACTTTGATACAAGTAAAGTAAACGCTGATATTACTTGCATTTTAGAATATAATAGACTTCGCTCACTATACACTCCCCATCTAAACACATATTCTGTTCCACAAAAACGAAAACGTTGTAAAAGAAAACTAAACCAAACAGAAATGCAACAGGACGTCACTGCAAATCCTCCAAAGAGAGTAAAAGAAACTAATATTTCATCAAGTACCACAAACAAAAAAGAATCAATTAGAGAAAGTAAACCGGGTACTTCTTTAAAGAAGGAAGACAAACTCCAAAAAAAGCAGTTAGATACACAACTACCTGGACCATTTAAATTCTCAAATATAGTTGGTGTAAGTTGCTATGCAAATGTAGCAATGAATATTCTATTTCAATTACCACCAATTGTTGACAACATTTACTTACACAGTACAGACCCTTTGTGTTTGCAAATGTTAGTACTTCACAGAAATGCAGCAAACAATCCTGACAACACATATAGTGTTTTTGGAATAAGACGACAATTGGACTACTGTGCTGGAATGGTGAAATTCACTATAAACTCACAGGAAGATCCACAAGAATTTCTAATGTACTTACTATTAGTACTGGAAAACAAAAACATACCTATAAATGAAATCTTCCAGATTTCATACATTTGGAAACATACATGCACTCTGTGCAACAATGTGACACAAGAAGAAATTCCCAATGAACGCTTCATATATATATATATATCAATACCAAATTGTGAATCCATTCCATTTCAGCAACTTGTACAAAATGCAAACCATGGTAGATTATGCTCTACCTGCAATTCAGATAATCGCTCCACGTTAGTAATACAAACACATAGTAAATACGTAATATTAATGCTTCTATGTTACAATGCAGATGGTACCAAAAACAACTGCAAGCTGACTGGATTCACACAGTCAAATATCACTTGGTAAGAAAACCTTCACAACATAATCTACCACGCAGGAGCCACAACCAATTCAGGGCACTACACGGCATATATAAAAAAGAAATGTGGATGGTTTGAATGTAATGATAGTACCATTACTCTAAAGCAGAGATTACCAGCAAATCTTACAAACGCTTATTTGATGTTCTTAAAACCAAAATTTGATAAATAAACTGTATTTAAACCTTTAAGTAAATTTGTGTTAAAAAAATATAAACTGTTAGAATAGTCCAAAAGCTATCTAACTGCTCAAATATTCTACAACAACTAATCAGATGAATGAATACCACTAAATTATACCAAAAAATACACAGTTAGAATACGCCAATTGGTATCTAACTGTCCCAAAATTATAAATTTGTCTTAAAATAATATAAACTGTTATAATACTCAAAAAGCTATCTAACAGCTCAAAGATTCTACAACAACTAATCAGATAAATGAATACCACTAAATTAGGCCAAAAAATATACAGTTAGAATACGCCAATTGGTATCTAACAGTCCCAAAATTTAACAATATCCAAATAGATAAATCAAAACCACTAAAATATATTAAAAAAAATAGACATTTATAATACGCCAATTGGTTTCTAAATGCTCCAAAATGTTATAATATCAAAACAAATGAAGAATCTGTTACTGCTCCAAAAAAAATACAACAAAGCAAAGTATAAAACATTAGCCAGAAACAAAAAAGGGAACACTGAAAACAAACAAACAAATAAACTGTAGCATAACAGAATAAGGTTTTTTTTTTAATCCAACATGGATTTTTTTTTCTCCCACAGACCCAATGATTTTAGCAACAAATACAGAAACTGAGCAAATTGCACAGTACTCTGATTTGTACTCTACTAAATATGAGGGTCGAAAAAAAATAAAAGTATATTGCTTATACAATGTAATAAGTCATTACAAAATACTAATACTAACATGCTATTTTCATTTATCACAGAAATGAAGAAGAAAAACATGGACTCCCATTACTAGACCAAACAGTAAGTATACAATAATAAGGACAACCATAGCAGCATATCACATCCATAGTATCTAATACCTTTGTTCCTTATACATTTGCTTTTCGCCCAAAGTTATAAGAAAATATGAATGTGATATGCTGCGGTGGTTGTTGCCAGGGCATAGAGTCTTGGGTGCATGGCCAAATCAAGTCAAACATTTCAACTATGATCTATGGGAAACTTTTAATGTCCGCGAACAATGTGAGTGTTCTTAGAACACTTTGAACTTGCCAGCGAACAATACGGACACCGTTTTCAGGACACCCCCTACGAACATTTCAGAACAACACGATAGTTCTTAGAACACTTTCAACTTAACAACGAACAATACGGACAGCGTCCTAAGGACACCCCCTACAAACATTCCAGGACACCGGGAGTGTTCTCAAAAACGTCTTCAGAACACCCCCATTTTGTTTATTTGCGAACATTTCAGGACACCGCGGGTGTTCTTAGAACACATTCAACTTGACAGAGAACAATACGGACAGCGTCCTCAGGACACCCCCTACGAACACTCCCCGGACACCGCGAGTGTTCTTAGAAGCGTCTTCAGAACACCACCATCTTGTTTATTTGCGAACATTACAGGACACCGCGAGTGTTCTTAGGACACATTCAACTTGACAGAGAACAATACGGACAGCGTCCTCAGGACACCCCCTATGAACACTCCCCGGACACCGCGAGTGTTCTTAGAAGCGTCTTCAGAACACCCCCATTTTGTTTATTTGCGAACATTTCAGGATACCGCGAGTGTTCTTAGGACACATTCAACTTGACAGAGAACAATACGGACAGCGTCCTCAGGACACCCCCTACGAACACTCCCCGGACACCGCGAGTGTTCTTAGAAGCGTCTTCAGAACACCCCCATTTTGTTTATTTGCGAACATTTCAGGACACCGCGGGTGTTCTTAGAACACATTCAACTTGACAGAGAACAATACGGACAGCGTCCTCAGGACACCCCCTACGAACATTGCAGGACACCGGGAGTGTTCTTAGAAGCGTCTTCAGAACACCACCATTTTGTTTATTTGCGAACATTTCTGGACACCGCGAGTGTTATTAGGACACATTCAACTTGACAGGGAACAATATGGTCAGCGTCCTCAGGACACCCCCTACGAAAACATTCAGAAAAGAGACGGAAGTCAATTCAACATTGTATGCGACTAGCTGCCACCATAAACCGGTTATCTACAACATTCCGAAAGGAGAGTTCATTAGAGCACGACGTAATTGCACAGAATTATCAGATTTTGAGAGTGAATGTCAACTGTTATCAGACAGATTTAAGGCCAGAGGATACTCACAAAAATCAATTAAAACTGCAAAAATGAAAGCCAAAAACATGACCAGACAATCAACATTATCTCAAAGCAGCAAAAGTACACAACCAGATGATGCTATTCATTTTATTACGGCATATTGTGCAAACAACAAAGAAATTAAAAAAGTCCTAAAAAAGAACTGGTATCTATTAAAACTAGACCCACATATGGAGAAACACATACAAGATTATCCAACAATAATTTATAGGAAAGCCAGAACTCTGAAAAACATGTTGAGTCCTTCTATGATGTCCGAAGAGGAGGAAGAAGAAACAAGATCACAAACATGGTTACGACAACCACAGTCAGGTTTCAGGAAATGTGGCTTCTGTTCGATGTGCCACTATGCACTACAAGAAACAGTTACTTTTACGAACCAAGAAGGTGTCAAAACAAAGATTAGGGAACAAATTAATTGTAGATCCAAACATGTGGTCTACGCAGTGATATGTGTCTGTAATCTGCTCTACATTGGGAGCAACATTCGGGAGTTAAGAACTAGAATTAGAGAACATATTTCAGCCATAGGAAGTCAAGACAAAAACCTCCCGTTATCTGTTCATTGGCAAAACCAACACCAAATGCAAAATAAAAAAGACATTAGATTTATTGGACTGAAAAGAATCAAAATGGGCAAACGAGGAGGAAATCAAGAACTTTGCTTAAGGCAAGAAGAAGCCAGATTAATCTGTCATTTTCAAACATTGGAACATGGATTAAATTCAGACAATGAAATGATTCACTTTTTGTGATGCTGGAGAAGTAGCAGAGAAATAGCAGAAACAAAACCAAAAAAATTATAATATACAGGACTCTTGTTATGAATATTGCAAATGTTTTCATTAATTACAAAAATGTTTTTTTCCTGTTTTCTATTTTGTTCAATTATAATTTGTTGCATAGAAAAATATTATTGAATACTGCAATGTTAAAACATATGCTTCAGATATACACATGGGGAGATCCTATATATGGGCGAAACCGCTAATCAGATGAAAGTTAAACAGATGAGAGAGGCGAAATTAACATCAAACCACAGGTACCACAATGCACTATTCTGAAATTGTGAAAAGAATGTGCACTGTTAAATCATATGTTTTAGATATACACATGGGGAGATCCTAAATGGGCGAAACCGCTAATCAGATGAAAGTTAAACAGATGAGAGAGGCGAAATTTACATCAAACCACAGGTACCACAATACACCATTCTGAAATTGTGAAAAGAATGCTAATAAAATATAGTGAGAAAATAATGGTCAATGAAGAAAACTAAAGTTACCATAATGCATCATTCCCAACAGGAAACTGTCTTAGGTATACATAATATAAAGCGATTGCGGGGCGGGGAAGGGAATAAAATACTAATAAACATAGTGAAAAATTAGTTACTCCTTTAACTTTAATTTTTGTAAATTTGGACATAATAATAAGTAACAGATCAGCCGCGCAAGATAAATACGGAAGTTTAAATTCAAATCAATGTTACACTAAACACAAAAAAAAAAAAGCTAATCAGATGAAAGTTAAACAGATGAGAGAGGCGAAATTAACATCAAACCACAGGTACCACAATGCACTATTCTGAAATTGTGAAAAGAATGTGCACTGTTAAATCATATGTTTTAGATATACACATGGGGAGATCCTATATGGGCGAAACCGCTAATCAGATGAAAGTCAAACAGATGAGAGAGGCGAAATTTACATCAAACCACAGGTACCACAATGCACCATTCTGAAATTGTGAAAAGAATGCTAATAAAATATAGTGAGAAAATAATGGTCAATGAAGAAAACTAAAGTTACCATAATGCACCATTCCCAACAGGAAACTGTCTTAGGTATACATAATATAAAGAGATTGCGGGGGGGGGAAGGGAGGAAAAAAATACTAATAAACATAGTGAAAAATTAGTTACTCCTTTAACTTTAATTTTTGTAAATTTGGACCTAATAATAAGTAACAGATCAGCCGCGCAAGATAAATACGGAAGTTTAAATTCAAATCAATGTTACACTAAACACAAATGCAACAGATCATTTTAAACATCAAAAAGGAAAAAAGGACTTACGTACTAAAACTCAGCCCAAAGTATGGCCGCCGAATTTTGTAAATGAACAAAAGGAAAGAGGGACTAGCAATCTGTAACTCTTTATGAACAAGGATTTGCCAGAACCAAAACAGGACCCCGATGCTTGAGGCATGAGCAAGAGAATTTTGTAGGTAAGCGCTTTTAAGGGGTGGAAAGACCACCGCTACAAGCATGCTCAATGTAGAATTCAGCACGCTTGATGCCGAGTGGCATAAACAAAATATATTTTGGTTGGGATTTCAAACTCACGCGAAAGGGTGTTTTGGTAAACACAAATGGGGAGCAAATCGGTTACCAGTCATTGTAACTGAAAAAGTCATTCCTAGTGACCGCTAGAGTAACAGAATGCATGAGACCAAGGATATGTAATGTGATTGGAGAATTGCAAATATGAATAGCACTTTTTACACAAATGCAATGAGAAAGATGTTACTAGTCATGCTTACTAGAGTTTAAAATGTGTCTAAATATATGCCAGGGAATCATGCATAAAGAATCAATCCGATAGAAGGTTAAAAGGCTAATGTTAGCATAACAGAACAACCAAATTTGTTCTAGGTGGGATTTAACCCTGGAACTACCGTGATACACTTCAACTAAAAACTAATTCCCGGAAATAAGGAAAGGGAGATTTGCATTACATTCAATAAGGGTAAGAAAACAAATTCACATGCTTTTCTGACAGCCAAAAATTGTTAGGTCCATGCCATCCCATACTTACTTTCTTTTTCGGATTGCACAAATTTATTTTAAAAAACTAACATAGTCACTGTAATGGATTTATTTTTAACCATTTGAGGTAACTAAGAGGTGCTGCACTTTTAGGTGTTCATGCAATTTGAGAATGCTAAAAGGATATACTACACAGCCTAAGTCACTATTCTAACTACTAAATGTGTTACAAAATATGCTAAAATGCTATTTCATATGTTATATTTTGTGTTTTGTTTTATTACATGTTACGCTTGCATTCAGCCCGGATTTGAAAAAGGCGCCAATGGAACGCCGAAACACGTGTCATCCATATGGGAAGAACATATATCAAATAAATTAAGAAAATATACTTGAAGAAACTTGACTACGTACTTTTATTCATTTACATCAGAAATTTGGCGCAAAGAGGTGTAGGCACAATCAAACTACTGCTGATATAATTGAGGCCAAGATAAGAAATGCGAGACAACTGATTTTGCTCCTGCGTGAAGTCAACAGTAGGTTATAACATTAAGGGACCCCTAATATTTTACGAGCAGTGTTTCAGCCCAAAGTTACTGAATGGTCGGGAGGCCCTGACTAGAAATGATCTTGCCTGGCTGGACCGTTTTGAGGGTTGATTTTGGCATTTTGCTTTAAACTTAGCATCTTCAGTGTCCATGGAATATCTGAGGCTCAAACTTGGGATCGTCTCACTGAGCAAACGACTACGGAAAAAAAGGGGAGCTATATACATAAAGTCTAAAACAAACCTGCAATGCCCTCTAAACTGGGGGATAACTATGAATACAAGCAGGGGATTGAAGGGAGGAGCTTTGAAACACTCAACTTGAACTTCTTCCAGGACATTAATTGGTCCCCATGGCAAGATCATTGGCGCAATTTTGAGGTGGTAAAGGCCTCCCTTTTCTATAAGGCATACCAATGGGATTAGGGCAAGAACTATTTCCAGTTCGCAAAATTGCATAATTTTGGGGCGGTATCCAGGATCACGCACAGGTACTTGACGCTCCAAAGGTACCTATTGCTTTGCCGTATACCTGCCGTTCCTTACTTTATGTTGAGACTTCAGACTAACCAGCTCCCTTTTTTGACTATTAGAGGCATGCAATGGGTGATCCCGAGGGACTCAAGGGATTGTCTATTGTGTCAATTCCCAGACTGCCTAGAAACAGCTCGACACATTATGACTGTGTGTCTGGCCCTTTGGCCTGTTTACATGTGCTTGATGGGGGATAGAGTTGTCAACTACAAAGCAATAAAAAATGAGGCCGTATTGCGATATTGCCTCAATTCAGAATCCAATGATATGCACTTTGCACTTTACTGGGTTTGGAAACGAGTGGAAGAAGTTTTGAAGGCAAATGAAATGCTTAATTAAGTACCAATATGGACAAGCTGATATTCTTAAAGCTTGAGCAACGGTATTTAAGAAATGATGATTCTAGAGTTTTTATATGGGTTTTTTAGAACATAGTGGCAAATTGTATGGATTTACACATATATGAAAATTATGTTTATGTTAATTGTATATCTATTAATTATTAATCGTGTACTAATGTAGGGAAAGTGGTATGTGACTTTTCACTGCTTTACTGTTCATTTAAAAAGTTTGGTGAAGTTCTTTTGAACTATAATCTAATAAAGATAAATAAAAAAGCAGCCACAAGAAAATAAAACAATTAAAAAAATGACTAAAATGTACTTACAAAACACCATCAATTGTACTACATCACAGAAAAATAAAAACAACTGTGAGGACTGAACAGATGAAACTGCATTAACCTGAGTACAAACACTAAATGCATGCATATAAATGCCATTTATTGACTAATATAATTTTGTAGGCCCATGTTAGTGAAAGTTAAAACTCCAGTTACAATTGCTGGTCGATAGCACAGCGAGTAGAGCGCTTGCTTTGACATTTGTGCACAACCTGCTGATGCAGTTTCGAATCCCGGCAGGGCCAAAATCACCCTTTCATCCTTCTGAGGTCGATAAATGAACACCACGCACCGTGGGTACTAATAAGCAGCGCTCAGATGCCCGAGAGTTTGCAGTGCTAAATCATTATTATTACATAAAAAAATACTTGGCACACAATCAGAGCAGATGAAATTAATTATAATGTACATCATCTGATAGCAGTGTTTATTGAAACTAGCACACACAACACTGCAAACAAACCTTCAAATATGCAAATATGCATTAACACTTACTTTCACGTCAGCCACACTCTTGCAATGTGCACACTGTGAGTTCTGGAATCAAAAGGATAAGTATGCAGAAAATGGTGGTTTTTATACTTTCAAAAATGAATACCACAAACAGAGCACTATATACTAAATAAACTACTAAAATGGATGTCACATTTTCACCACAACCTATCACAGGCAGCTACACAAATAACAGAAACCAATCACAGATAATCAAACTCACTGAAATCCTTTTCATCCCTGGCCAACATCTCTCGTAGCCCCGGCTACCACATGTCCACAAACACATGACGTGCCATTCGCAGGAATATAGCCGTGGCAGCACAGGGTGCCACATTTACCCGTGGGTAGCAATGCCACACACAAGGTATGTGCTAAATAGCAGCAGGTAAACACCCCAGTCATTTCTGTTGCTAGGCGCGGCCCTCAATACACCAATTGATCTCCCTTAATGTATAGCCGGAGTTAAAATATACATATTTTTGTTATAAAAATGGCTTGAGTATAGAATAGGAATGACGAAAGAGACATTAGTAATATCATGTAAACGACTATTCATGTAGTTATGTAAGGTAGATGAAGATAAAGAAAGCAGAGTATACATGAGCCTAAACTAGGTTTGGATACATTAAATGGGTACAAGTACACAATATTAAATAGCATGGGTGAGAATACACAGGCTAAAATACAGTGAACTGGGCATCTAAAAGTAGAGTAGGGTGGCTCGTTTTTGTATTGATTTTTCTAAACTAAGTTCTTTTTTTGACAGTCTCAAAATACACAGCCAAATTTTAAAAAAGACTCACAAAAAAAAAGACTCACAATTACCTACCATATAACTGACCATGGTGGTCATGGGGTATCAGGTAATAATGTCCCCATACTTAATGTCACCGGGAAAATCCATTGGCAACATTATATATGGTGCATGATGTATGGGGACGGGTTGTGGGCATCCTTGCTCCCCGTGTAAAAACATGTCCCCCCGCATGTTCAATGCAATAATGTCTACATAAAATCTGCCAACATTTTTGTCAGGAGACATTTTTGCGGGGACAATATTAAATGGAACCGGCCATGGCCAATGATGTTTCACCCCTAAAGTCACTATACCTATAAAATATATTTAAAAAATAAATAAAACACAGACATCTCAAAATGTTTAGCCACGGACATGGAAAATCAAAAAAATTGACAAAAGAAAATGTGTTCCTGCCCTGCCACACCCTCACTAAATGCCCCCCTCATCTGTGCCAGCTCTCCCCACTCCCCACATGCCCTCCTCACCTCCCCTCTCCTTTTCCCTCCACAACAAACACTGTTGACACAGTTTGCAGTGACATGTCGGCTATTCGAGGCTATAGCTGAGGCTACAGATAGCTTTGTGTTGCAAACTCACTCCCTAGACCCCCTCCAAATCCCAAATTTCACTTGGTGTCCTCTAGTCACCCCCACCTCTAGCCCAATGGCATTCACATGTTTTTTACCTGTAAACATCTTTTTTCCAGAATTTTATTTTCCCATATCCTCGGATATAACTGTGGTTATCTCTCGCATTGAGAGAAAAATAAGATGGCGGCTGCTTCATTCGGAAAAAAATGATTTGGCATGATTGGCATTACTTACACCAACTTTGCTTATGGCACACAGGTCCTCCTCAAACTCACAGGCAACCATGAAACAGACTTGTTCAACATCAACCACATCTACATCATCATACATGCATGGATGGCAACTCACAACCTCTGCTTGAAAGATGATAAAACAAAACTCCTCATTGTGGGCTCCTCACACTGCCTCAAACACATTGACCCTGCCTTAGCATCCTTCAGCTTTGATGGGGAAATTACCCCGGTGTCTCCCATGTTAAAAACCTCAGACTCTACCTTCACGCAGAACAAAACATGCAGAAACATATCAAAGCTATCACCTCCTTCAGCGCCTACTTTACAAAACGTATCAATCTGTCTAGAAAATTCCTTACTACCACAACTGTCTCACCCTAGCCAGGGCAATTATCGGGAATAAACTCAATTATTGCAATGCGATCCAAGCAGGCAACTCACTGAAAAATATCAACAAACTACAGCTGATACAAAACAACGCCCTCAGAAATGCTTGGGGCCAGAAACGCTCTGACCATATCTCACATATTAGACGCAAGGCCCACTAGCTTCCCATCAAAGCAAGAATTGAATTCAAACTCTTTGCCATCACACACCGCTGCCTCTATAATACAGCTCCCCTTTATCTCACCAGCCGCATTAACAGAAAACAAAACACACACTGACGTTGCTCCTCCTCATCCACCTCACTACTCACTCCTATATTCAATAGAAAAATAATTGGAGGCTCTAGTTTTACTGCCATCGCCCCCAGCCTATGGAACTCCCTACCACCCAGCATACAAGAAGAACCTTCCTATCTAAATGTCCATAAAAAAGTAAAATCGTCCCTTTTCAAAAAATACCCTTGATTGCCACGCATTCCAATCTGCCTCTGAAACTGTAACCGTCTTTGGAAACTGCATCAATTACTAATTTACTGTACTTCACCTGTTGTCACCTTTGCCATACTGTAAAATGATACTAGAGCTGTAACACCTCTGGGTCTGGGCACTATCAACAAATAAAATAAATACATAAATAAATGATCCTGCAATGCACCACAGGAAAATAACAAACACTTTTTAGATGGCTTATAACTTTATTGTTGTTTGATAAATCTGCACTAAACTTTTCAGAAGGATTATAGACCCAAACTGTAATGTTTGGGCAAAGTCTGAATGGATTTTGTCAGGTGGGGACTGAGTCATATGACTTTTGTTGACATGTTGATACTTTTCAAAAAATAAAATAAACTACTCTAGTGACTGAGGTATAGCCTGTGGCAATGGGGAGCGGCAAGTTTATCCAGGTCATGGCCAAATCTCATGACCCGGACAATGTGGCTCCTGTCCATGACCACGAGGGAAATACAATGGTGTTAAAGGGGGCATGGCCACCTGGGGCTGGCTATGTGGTCAAGTAGTTTTTAATCAGGATAGGTTTGAATGGGAGAAAGAATTCTGCTGTTGGCTGTAGCCCGAAGAGCTGGACAGCATTGCAGCAAACATTCATGAAGAGCATCAGCAAGGACCTCAAAGTACGGTTTTGCAAATCTGTCCTGTTTTTTATATTTTCCTAAAAAGTCAAAATGTTAGTACTGAAAATTGTGATATAAATTTAGTGCATGGGCAATGGGCTTGCCCTGAGCAAGGACAAATGTGTAATCTCATTTGCTGATTGGGGCGTGTGACATGGCTGAAGACCTAGGTTTGAATGTGAACAAATATTCTGCTTGCCACTACAGCCTGAAGCTCTGGACTGGATTACAACAAACCTGCGCAAGGAGCGTCAGCAAGGACCTGAACGCATGCTTTTTCAAATCTGTCTTGTGTTTTATTTTTCCATAGTGTCAAAATGTAAGTACAACACATGTTGATATAACTTTGGTGCATGGACAGTGGGCTTTGCCTTCAGCAAGGACAAATGGCTACTCTCTGATGAACGTATTGAGGCATGCACCATGGCCGAAGTCCTAGGTTTAAATGGTAAAGAAACTCTGATTGCGGTTGCAGCCCGAAGTGCTGGAAGGGTTTGCAGCAGACCTACACAAGGAGCATCAGTAAGGACCTGAAAGCATGCTTTTGCAAATCTTTCGTGTATTTGGCAAGGACAAATGTCTACTCGGATATGTCTATTGGGAATGCAGCATGGCCGAAGCCCATGCCCCATAGATTGTGAGGACTGGCCATAGCTGCAAGCCATGAGCACTAGCAATTGATCACATTATGAGGGTATAGTGGACAGTGAACTAGGATGCAGGGTGGGTGCGGTGGATGACAGGGGTGGTTTGGTTGTGCTGGCGTCATGGTCGAGTCTCAATCCCTAGGCAATTAAACCATGATTTGTATCTCCAACAAGCACTACTGATAGCGACACACATCAGTATGCCTTGCAAACAGTGGCGCCCCCAGACATTTTTCAAAGGGGTGGCCACACTTGAAGTCTTGGGGTGGCACACCCAAACAAACATACATAAATGAATGGGCCGGTGGGGGGGGCCCGTGCTTTTATAAAGGTGGCTGTGGCTCCCCCTGGCCACCCCTTGGAGGCGCCCCTGCTTGCAAAACATATGTTTGTTAAAGGAGGTCTACAGTTCTTTCATATATGTTAAAAGAGGATTTTTTGATAACTAATATACAGTAATGTAACATCATGAAACATTTTCACTCATAAAGACCTATGAAATTTGCAGAAAAAGCTATGTTAAGTGGATGTCATGGTTAAGGTACAGTAAGAAAAGCCTATGAAATGCAATGAAAAAACGTTGTTAAAGGGATGTTATGAGCAAAACGAAAACCCCAGAAATTTGCCTGTTATGGTAAGCTAAGCAACCATAGCTTGCGCCACCACTGTTCATTGCTAAGACCAACACCCAGGACATCAGAGATAATTTTTACATTGTTTTTTGTTTGCCAATGTTCGGAAACGTCTGATGTCATAGCAGACTTTCAAGATAGCGTCACATGACTACAAGAACACAGCGTGATGACGTACTCACAAACTGGTACGCCTGCAAGAATCTGGCCACTGGCCACATCCACCACAATCTAATTAAACCATATAACAATGATGTACAATACACCTTCAAATAACAAGAATCACCCAGACCTCCACCCCACCCCCAATCCCAATAATGTCCATAGACACAATAATTCACAGGACACACACAATCACCGACACAGCTTTTTACACCAATAAAAAGAGCCCTGTATTTACTTTTCTTTTACTCCCCATCCTTTCCAAGCCCTCTTTCCTCAGCAAAATTACCTGTAGTATATTCTTCCTTTCCTCACCGCACTGTCCGCAGACACAGGCTGTGATGTGCCCATTCAATATGGCCTCCATTTCAAAAATGATGCCAGATCTCATGTTTTCAAACATCCAATCAGTGTGTGCCTCTCTGCAAAGTTTGGTAACCATTCGTTAAATGGCGCCGAAGTTATCAGCTGAAAAAAAAAGTGATGCATAGGAGAATGACGAAGAATACGAAGAATAGGTAAAGGAAGTGCCTACCTCCAGTGCCCGGAGACAGTCATGGGTGTGATGGTTCTTTAAGACCATGGGGGGTCCTAAAGGCTCAGCTGCTTGTGTTGAATTCATTAATTGTGGTGTCATACTGTGTGGGAGCCATCACTTCTCAGTACATAACTCGGACCAAGTGCCTCTAGTGGTGGGTACGCCCCTCGCCCTTATGCAATGTTAATGTTGGGTTACATTTCCGTAGATAAGACCACTGAGCAGGACACGGGGCATCCATTTTTTGTACCCCCTTTTGACTCCATCTTGGTGACCAGGCCTCACTGTGATAGTACAAAATCTCTCTCCCTTTCCCCGCCGCAGCAGCTCAGAGCACATGGCCCCCACCCTCGTTCCCACTCCGACTGGAAAACTCTGCAGCTCCATTCTCACGCTGAAGCCGGAGAGGTTTGCAACAAATAATAAATGTAACACATCTCTTTTCCTCTGAGATCACTGTCCTGCATGTGAACCAACATGAGCCAAGCACATAGCTCGTCCATCTCCACAAAAGTGTCCTTGCCCTCTTACCCTCGCCAGTTGAAACGTATTGCCATTCTAACCCTGTGTCCCTGCAAAATATTCTTTTCATGTGCCAGACCGCTGACCATGCTATGAAGCCCACCCAACAGACCCCCAACTAACATTAGACCCCTGCTGCAGTATATCGTGCCCAATACTAACAAATGCCACATACCTGAGATTCTTGTGAAACTAACCCCACAGGTCAATGAGAGTATTATGGTGGTCAAGACCCGTAAACCTGTGACCTGTATAACCCGAATGTTATAGATGATATAGATCCCTGAGTCATTTGTACAATGACATGATAAACTACTGAGGGTCTTTTGATGAACCATTATTTAGTGCATGCATTATTTAGAATGTATTTTCTTAGCTTAGATAGTGACCACCATGTTTCACAGTGACCTGACCTTCACCCATACGGAGCACAGATGTCTGACGTCAATCCTGCCGCCAACCAAGCAACCAACCCGGAGGAAGAGATGATGCCCACACCTAAGACACCACCCTGGCTGACCAAGCCGGGTCCAAAGTAGCATCATATGTTAGATATGCCAATGTCCTTATATAAATGGGTTTGTAACCTTGATGTGGTCAGAGCGCTCTCAGAGATCTAGATAAACTTTTCCTTGAACTCTCGCAGCCTGCTCTTTTGTGCCTTATTCCCTGTCCAGGGAGTGTCTGTTTTATTCATTTTTACATGTATAAGTCAGGGAGGGCACAAACATTTGGTGACCCCAACGTGATCGGAGAGGTGCCTCAAGGCCGGTGCCGTGCGGCGAGATCCGGGACGCCCCCCAGCAAAACCATTGCCTCCGCGACCAACCAGCCTGTGCGCACTATGAAGAAGGGTCAAGGGTTCCCGGTTGATGAATACCCGACTGAAAAGCTGCTAGCCGAGGCTTGGTTGGGGTGCGAGCCTGACTGGGGTCGGACAGCGAGTGGCGACCCTCGAGTCACCTGACTGAACACATGAGTGCCGGTTGCGAAGGTTACTAAGGAAAGGTAAGAGGGAAATAGGGGGGACAGGTGGTAATGGGTAATAGGGAAGAGTAGGGCCTGTGTGAGTGATGATGAGGCTTTTCTGATCCGTCCTTTATATGGCCATTAGGTTTTTGTAAGAATTGAAGAGAAAAAGAGAAGTGGTATCCTAGCCCGAACGGGGTAGAAGGCGGCGCCGCGTAGCATTGTCTCGTCCAGTGCAGAATAAATAAGTGAAGATACAGAGAAAACAGTAGGAGTCTCGTATATTGAGTAGGCTCGGAGTAGTTATTTAGAACATTCTTTTTCTGGGTATGAAAGAATTCTTGGGAAAGAGTAAAAGGGTGTAAGAGGTGGGGAGTGAATGAGAAGAGTAGGTGAAACGGGGAAGGGGTGGTCAAATGAACAGACGGGAAGAAAAAGCATGCAGATAGTGCATGTGCATGATATATGTTATTTGTCTTTTGTGCTCTGTCCAGTTTTGTCTAGGATATCCAAAAACTGTGAATGATGTGTTGGTAAAAGTGGCAAAATATGCAAAATGAACTGTTGAATTTGAACATGCAACCATTATAAGGGCAACATTGAAAATTGATTTATATATACATATTGATACATATATGTGCATACAAACTACAAGTAATTGAGAAGATTTGTGGTATATTGTCCAGCTAGAAAGGAAGAAAGGCCAGTGAAGAAGTGATCAAAGGGAAAGAGAGGTTGAAGGGCAAGTACAGATAAAGGGAAAGAAGAAAAAATATCGTTATGGGGGAATAACACCACTAGCCCATATTTGTCAGCACCTTCCGTTATACAGTGAGACAATACAAAAATATCACGATCAGTGGTTGATGGAGATAAAAGGAGACAGCGTGACGCCAATTTGGCCAGAAGGTGGGTCATTTGATAAAAGGGTGTTAGATCTAGTGTCCACACACTTGTTAGCAAGGTATAAGGGGAAACAACTACAGAATAGAAGAGAAGTACTAGACCTGTGGCGAATGTTTGAAGAAGTTACGCCCACAGCAGAGGTAGGTAAAGAAAGAACGAACGAAACCCAGAAAACACAGGAAGAGGTAAGCGGAACGCCAAAGGGTGAGTGCACAACCACTACAGCTGAAGGCGATACAACAAAAATATATCCTTTAATGTCAAGGCCAGGAGTAGGATACAGCGAGCCCCTGTACATACCAGCATGTCCCACCCCCGCACCCTCAACCGGAGCAGTGGCCACGGCACCGCCGCCCTATGATAAAGGAGGTTTGTATGGTCCGACAAGTGCCCCCCCCGTGAATTTGACACACTTAACTGGGGAATTAGACCGCCAGATAGTGCATGCACAGATGGAAATAACGCGGCTAAGGGCATTGTGCGATAGAGGCCAAATGCTGCCAGGGGGAGGAGAGGTGCCTCCGTTATCTATGGCAGATCTAACGCCAACATTAAGTACAGCAGGGGAAGTGGCGCAAGCAATCTCAGAGCCAGCGCGATCAATATCATCACAAGGAACACGCATACCACAAGGGCAAGAGAAAGAGTGGCGGTCAGGGGAGTTCCTGTTTCATCTAAATGACAAACCCGTGAGGATCATACGCCCGCCCACCCCAGAAAGTGAGAGAGGAGAAGGACGTGAAGAAAACAATGAGCAAGAATCAGAAATAGAAGAGATATGGAGTGACTTAGACAAATAGGAAGAGGCAGCTGCCGAGGCCGGGTCCCCACTGCCAAACCGCTGTTATCCAGATACACCATCGCCACCACTATGGCAGGGTAGATTAAGACAGCGAGGGGGAAATATGATGTTAAGTCAAATAAAGAAAGGCACGGTAAGTAAGATAGGAAAGAAACACAAGCTACAAATGCCATTGATACATAAAGGATCAGGGAAGCAACACTACATTCCATGGGCCCAAAACAACTTGCTGAAGGTCCTCCCCCCACTATCGGGAGGGGCTGAGAAATGGATACAAAGCTTTGAGAAAAATACAGCAGGGGTGCCACTAGCAATAGGGGGGTTGAAAAGTGTATTAGTGTCAGCAATTGGTGACCAGGCAGACGCAGTGTGGGAAAAGGCCAGATTCCCCGGGGTAACAATGAGTTGTGACCGCCACGATGGGTTGGCGTTCAGCAACGTTCGAGCACAAGTGTGGGATGCATTGCAGCGCACGTTTCCAGATATTCCAGATTTACATTTAGTGATGCAGTGTACAATGGAGTAGACCGAGGATCCTACGCAATTCATACTGCGAGTGCAGGATTTATGGAGAAGCGAAACTGGCACAGCGTGGAACCAGTCCACCACCTTGTTCTATTTTATCATCAAAAAGGGGCTCCCGAAGGGGGTACAGAAGGCCTTGGACAAAATAGCTGGGATAGAAGCCAAGGGCTGGCCTGAAATACAGAGCATAATTGTGCACCACTGCAGGAGGATCAAAGAGAGAGAAAAGGAGATAGCACAAAAAAGGCTGGCAGACGAGGCGAAGCTGGTACAGAACAAATTAGTGAAGGTCGTCGTCATCAACGCCAGTGTAGCCACAGACAGAGAAAACAAGGGGGATGAAGGAACGGGAAACAGACCAGTAATAATAGCGGCACTGCGGGCAACAGGAGGACAAGGACCGTGGAACGGGGAAGAGCAATAGGGCGTACAACAGTGGCAAGAAAGACCAGCAAGAGGAAGAGGTGGGTACCGTGGCCAGAGAGGGGGGTTTGGAGGTATGGGGAATAGAGGATTTGGTGGTCAAGGAATGAGAGGCGGACCACAAGGGTCATGCTGGAATTTTGGGAGATGGGGACACTATTCCAGGGATTGTAGAATGCGGCCTTCAGGGTATTTCCAGGGGCAACAGCCCATGGAGAACGAACAAGGCTGGGGGTGCCCACACCCAGGTAGCCGCTATGGACTACCAATGGGAGGAGGGAGACAGCAGGACCAATGCTATAACGAACCTCAGATGGAGCAAGGACAGCAACCACTCCCACAGTCGATGGCAAGACAAATCACAGTAGAAAACGCAAACAATAATTGTTTTGCAACAGCCACAAACGGTGCGCCCGCACCATACCGTGGCGTGACCGTGGTTGGAGACAATGGGCCTCATTAGGACCCAGGCGGTAAGGGGTTTACGGCGGCGTAAACAGCGCTGTCCCTTTCCGCCTGATTCCGAGGTCCCTTAGCGCCATGGAGGTTTTAACACCTGCTTATAGCAGGTGTTAAAATCCATGGCGCTAAGGGACCTTGTTGTTAATTACGCCACCGTAATTTACGGTGGCGTAATTAACGCCTTCCCCACTCCCATTATGCCCTATGGGGCAAAAATAGGAATGGGGAAGGGTAAATGGGTTAATGGGCACTCACCTCGGAATGGGGCGGTAAGTCCGCCAACCACCATGGCGTAAATGTAGTTTACGCCATGGTGGTAAAGGTACGACCCAGGCGGTAACTTACCGCCTGGGTCGTAATGAGGCCCAATGTCTTTTCAGTGCCAGGGCAAGAAAGACATTCAGATTAGGACAGCCCACAGGGAACACTTGCCTGTCCAGTCCTATCCACCACCCTATGTGCAGAAGAGGAACCACTAGTGGGGGCAGAGATAGGAAATAAGCAGTTTATCTTTATGGTAGACTCAGGAGCGTAGAAATCATGTCTTATGGAAGGGCCGTTCCCGCTCTCAGGCAGGAATTTAGAGATGCAGGGGTTCTCTGGAGCTATTTTGAAAGTACCTTACACTAAAGATCTTGATATAACGGTGGGGGGAAAAACCATGCGTGCTCCCTTACTGTACCACGAAGACGCGCCAATCAATTTGCTGGGGAGAGATTTGTTAAGTAAATTAAATATGACCATCTCGTTTACAGAACGAGGAATAGTGTGTTCAACCCCAGGGGTGTGCCCAGTGCAAGCTATGTTGATGATCAGCACAGTGATGAATGAAGTTGTGGTGCGAGGAATACCCATAGATATAAGCATGTTTATTTATGGCATCAAGGTATTAGCACGAGCAGTGCCAGAGATAACGAGAAAAAATGGAGAACACCATCAGATTTCATATTCCGCCCAATTGCACACACAGATGTCATGCCAGGCACGATAATGTCCATAGACATCGAGGCAGTTCAGGTATCCAGCAAACGTATTGCGGTCATAGGACTTTAACTCCTCTTCCAGACCCACAAAACCTTATTGGATAAATCCCCTTAACAGACCAAGATAGCACGTACGGGTCCACAGACTACAGAGGTGTCAGCGGACCCATGTAATGTTTTTATTCACCTATAAAAATAGCTCCCTATCAACTGTATTCCACTCCCCCACACTGTCCACACCCTGTTTCGATCACTAAATAACCTCAAATATAACCCCAAATATAATTTCCTAACTTTTCTCTCAATTTGCTCTCTGTGGGCAGTAAAACTGACTGTGAACGAAGCAGCACCTTTAAAACCTATAAAAACGCTCTCTATAAACTTTGTCCCACTCCCACACCCTTTCCAGGACCTCTATCGATCACAAAATAACCCCAAATGTATTTTCCAGGCTTTTTGCTCACTGCAGTGTCCGCGGTCAGCGTCGGCTGTCCGCATATCCAACATGGCTATTGTTTCAAAAAATGTGATGCAGCTCAAGATTTCTAACAACCAATCAGCTGGCGTGTATGATGTCCACAGGCATCAAACCAGACACTGATTGGTCCAAAGGCACACACTGACTCTGAATCAGGAAATAAGTCAGTGGTCCAGACCAAGATATCACTAATTTTTGATTACCTACTTTTTGGCAATTTCTTGGTTGGATTAACACCAGGTTTACGAAAGCATGCTTTTGGGATCAAGCCACCGCTCCTGGCACAAACTACCATCCCCAGACTGTTATATGCAGATGACGTTATCCTAATCGACCAGACAAAAATTGGATTACAACGAAAACTAACTAATCTGGCGAAATACATCAATGAAAACTGTCTTGAAATCAACAAAAATAAAACTAAAGTTCTGACGATTGAGAAAGCTCCGAACAAAAAACCTAAACAGCTGTCCTGGTTCCTTGATAATGTCAAAATTGAATTAGTCAAAAACATCAGATATTTGGGCATTGAAATCGACAGTTCGGGAACAGACATGGCTAGGCAAAACATGCTTTGGGTTAAAGCGAAAAGACTAACATTACAAATGAGAGTCATTGATAAAAAATTCGGAAAGTTCTCACTAATCCCTGCAATAAACTTCTACAAGGGAAAAGTGGTTCCAGCACTAGTGTATGGAATGGAGGTCTTACTGTACACCCCACCACGATCTGGAGCAGACTGGAGGTGCTGGTCTGGAAGGCAGTCCTAGGAGTCCCTAAATCAACATCGATGGCGGCCATTAGAAGAGAGCTGGGCATAGAATCCCTAGCATTCATGGTACACCAAAGCGCCATGAGTTTTTTCAGGAAAACAATCCTGGCTGAGAAGTTGTCGGCTGTTAACATCATTAAGGACGAAATGGAAAGTGGCAAATATGCAGCTCTGAACAGTTGGGTGGAAAAGAGGAAAGACAAATTACAGGAAATAGCTTGCACGGAAAAGAGCTGAAAGAGAATCCAGACAGAATTAAACAAAAAATGGAAATGATGGATTGGATACAGACACTTGAGTCAGCCGCAGAGAACAGAGAACAAATGATTAGCCCATCTCCCCGCCACGTTCAACAGTGTCAAATTCCCAGAAAAAAGAAAAAGAATGTTGTTCATGAAAGTGAGATTGAATTTACTGTTGACATAGGAAATCCTAACCATCAGGGGTGTTTCGGCCAAAAAAGAATGCCGGTTGTGCAAAAATACAGAGGTGAAGGTGTCAAACTGGATATTAAATTATGCCTCCTATTGTAACAATTGTATGTATATTGGCCTACGCCAAGTCGCTTAAAACTGTACGTGAATAACTCTCTATGGCAAGGTCTTGACCTTAGAAATTGTGTAAACCACCATCTTGAATCAAGCCGCCATTTTAGGTTCTCTTGCTGTGTAAAAGTCACCCTGTACATCAAAATGGTGGTCGATGCCATTCCGAACAGAATCTGGTCATCATGACCTCAGTGCAGCTAATGTATAACTTGCCTGCAGGCTACTTGTTAGGGTTTCCGAACTGAGACCTTGTCCTTCTGTTGACCTGTGTGTAAATGGATTACCTGTATCAACGGAACTGATCTATGCGTATGCTGATGTATATATTAAAAGTTGACCTGGCAGAGACCCTAGACCAATAACACATTCATGGAATGGTTAACCCGCGAAGGGGTTGGACAAAAGGCTGGAGAAATGTATATAAGCCTGATTGTCCCAATGTACAGTCTCTCACTGAATACATCGAACCCCGTTGAAGTTTGTTGTGTTGTACTGAGGGCCGATAGCTATCCAATCTGTCATTGACTTTGTCACTGCTTGACCTTAAAATAAAGTACTTTGTATGTTCCTTTGTAACCAGTGTTTGGAGTGCTTCCTTTGGGCTTCCTGGCCTCATATTATTTTTCTGTTTTCACAGTTGGCGCCCGAATAGGGACCCTCAAGATTGATGCCGGACCATTGAAGGTTGACGCATGCTATCGGACCGGGATCGGACGGTGCGATACTACAGGCCCGACTGAACGAGACACGACACCTCTACAGCGCTCACAATCCGATCCTTGGACGATAGCCGTGTGGTCTGAGACGCCATCTTGACGAGGGTCCACTTTTGAGGCGGGCAGATTTGCCGAAATCACCAAACACAAGGTAATATTGGTTAGGTAAGTTCTTTGACAAACCGTACGGTCCTCCTTAGGTTTGGTCAGGTGAGTCATGACCCGACTCTTAATTTAACCGTGACAATTTGAATTTGGCACATTGTATCTGCACACACAATTATTGATCAGGTAACACCAAGTATTTGAGAAATGCATGGGAAATTGTCTAGCTGCTTTAGGGCATTATTCCGCAGCGATCGACAATCTTTGGAATTTAGCCACCCGGCACCACAGGAGGGGTCGCCGGCGTTTACTATGTATTGTAAGCATGGCATTGGAAGTATAGTATTTAAAGATATTTGACACAGGCAAACCAGACAAGCCTCCGAACTTCAGTGGCCAATCAATGGTAGTTTTGAGATCCCTCGTATTGAATACTTAGGGTCGGTCTTGGTTACCCGCAGCATTTGATGTTCTGCAGAATTGGAAAAAAGAAGCGTTGCAGCAGCTTAAGAGTAGGGAAAAATATGCTCGCCGTCATAAAACGAACGCTGAAAAGGCGTTGTTATATGATCAGGACAAACAGTTTGAGTCAGTTAGGGATATGGATAGGGCTTTCTCACTCGGTATTCAGAAAATCTATCCTTCTAAAGACCTTCATGTTTCTGACGAGTTTCTTGACAAATTGTTAAACGAACGAAGGCCAAGTGCCTCTGCACCACCTCCGTATGATCCTCTTCCTGTTGCTTTGCCTCTTCCTGCTGTTATTCCTGCTCTCCCTGCTCAACCTGCTGTTCCTATTTTTCCAGCAGTTGTTCCTCCACCTGCTCTACCACCTCTTCCCATTGCACCAGTAATAACACCTCCATTGAATCTGCCTGCACCTCCACTCCTGAGTGGTTCCGAACCGACTATAGTTGATCGGGGTGCGGGTCGAAGGTTGTTACTCGTAATACTGTCCCTATAGATAAGAAGCAGGATTTGTTTGCATGGGCTAAGCATTGTATGGAGAGAGATGATCAAGCTAATGTTTTCGCCACACTGTCTAATATGGATAATTTTCCTGAGATAAATGTTTTCATTGAAGGTTTAGGGATTCATTTATGTGTAATGTGGGGTAAATTAAATAATGTGGATCTCCCACAAGGGCTGAGGGATCTGAATACTTTAGCACTTTCAAGAGACAATGTGGAGAAAGTACATGAGCATGTCGAGAGGTTATTTGAGTATAGGAGAGATTTGGAAAAGTTACAGAATGAGGATGATGAAGAAGAGAGTATTTATGTACAGAAACGATTTCTTCCGTGTCGTAAATGGGCATCTGAGGAAGCGCAAATTTGTACAAAAGATGCGATTAGATGGTTTTCGGATTTATCGATAACTCCAGTTGAGGTATATGACACGTACAGTCAATATACGCTAGAAATGCAGAGGAAGGTGATTCAGGTAATGGTAGAGTACCTGCAGGATGAATGTGTGAGGAAGAAGGTTAGTTGTCCCACAGAGTTACTGGGTATTTATAAGAGAGCTTTTTCACTTGACACTTCTTCGACTGCTTTAGCGCTCGACTTAGCTCTGTTGCTTAGTAATTGTTCGGAGTTGCCTTTATCTCAATTGCCTATGAGGGAGGTACCTCCGACATTTGTCCCACAAGTTGAGATTCCCGCTAATGTTGCAGCGAATACAGCTGCTGTGGACATTCCCGCACATTATGTATCGCAGTTTGTTCACTTCCCGTTTTCGCGACAGGAAGTGAACACTATTAGGCAATCTATTCCCGACATTAGGAAAAATCCAACAGGATTCTATAAAGAGATAGAGTCCGTCTTGCAGTCCTCAATGTTCACCCTAGGCTATATTGATTTGCTATTTCCTGTACTCCTGCCCGTAGATTTGTGGAAGCAGGTTAGAACAACAGATGATGCACCTGGGTTGGGAGACACGTGGGCTAATATAACTAGGCTTGACGGGGAAAGGCCAGCTGGTGAGAGACCGCCTCAGGTGATACTCACTTTGCCTGACAGAATCATTGCAAAATTAAAAACTATAATTCCCGAAAAAATAATTATTTGGGACAAGCTTACGGCCTGTGTCCAAGGAAAATCAGACGGTGCCACTGAGTTCTTTAACCGGTTAGAACAAGTATTCTCGGACTTCAGTGGACAGGATTTAGGCACAGAGTCTGGGAAAAGGTTATTTGTGGACACATTTGTGTGTGGATTGCTGCCTGACATCCAGTCACAGATTATGTCTTCCGAGAGCGCTTGGCAGACCAAATCCCAATCAGAAGTACTGCACATGGCTCAGTACTACGAGAACCGTGTCAATAAAGAAAAAGATAGAGTCGAGAAGAGAAAAGGAGTCTTAAAGACTTAAGTATTGTTACAACAAATTTTTAGAGGCCCCAGAGGGGGTAGTTTGCAGGTTAGAGGTGAATATGTTCCACAAGGGAACGTGCCCTAGGGTCCTGTGAACATTAACCAGTGTGCCTATTGTTGCCAGGAGGGTCATTGGCGTGCACAATGCCCCGTCCTTCGACAGAGGTCGAATAACACATTTGGGAGTATGGATAGACGACCTAGAGGTCGCCCCGGGTTGGGGAGCCCTGGTAGATGTCAGTTTTCACAGGATGCTCAGCAACCTTTTTCACAGGACAATCGGACTTCGAGTGTAGATACTAGAAACATATTTGATCACCCTTCTGCTGCTTGCCTCTCTGAGGAGCTTCCTTTTGACGATATTCTGTTTCGTAAAGGATTGCTCAAAGCAGGGTTTGGAACCTACACCTATTCCCGTTAGTCAGAAAGGTCCCTACGTTGAAATGGTAGTGGGAAATAGGAAACACAGAAGTGCTCCATTTATCATTCTCGGGTTCCAAACATTCCACTGTCAGGGCAAACCAATGCCTCCGTAGGGTTTTCTGGCACACCAGTCGTTTGTCCGGTTTCTTCCCCCGTACCTATTTCTTTAGGTCCCTTTATGGACCACTGTCCATTTATTTTGACTTCGAATTGTGGAGAAAATTTGTTGGGGTTGAATTTGTTGAAGGAATTAAATGCGGTAATTCATTGTTCGTCTGATGGAGTGCGTTTGACGATTTCACCACAGCAGTTTTCTGTTTCACAATTTTTGACTAGACCTTTGCCACCAGAATTCAGTAATGTGCCAGAATGTTTATGGGCAACTGACGACAATGATGTCGGTGTTCTACATATTGGGCCTGTTAAAATAGTTTTGAAACATGGTATTTATCTGCCATGCATCCCGCAGTATAAGATCTCGGTAGAAGGTGAGCGAGCTTTGAAGAGCATTGTTTCCGATTTTGTGCATCGTGGGGTGATTGAGGAGATTACAGGAAGTTTGTGCAATAGTCTGATTTTACCCATGTACAAAAAATTCGATAATGCCATTCCGTTTCATTTTATAATTGATTTGCGTCCCTTCAATAGAGTTGTCGCTCCGCAATTTCCAATTGTGCCTGTGACGACGGTATTAACTATGATTCCAGCTACGGCTACTTACTTCAGTGTTGTGGACCTGAAGAATGCTTTCTTCAGTATTCCTATACACAAGGACAGTAGATATTTGTTTGCGTTCACCTTAGAGGGACGCTCGTTCACATTTACTCGTGCACCTCAAGGTTACACTGAGAGTCCTAGCATTTACAGTAGGGCCTTGAAAGAACAGCTTGATACTCTTGAATTACCCCCTACTTGTGCGCTGCTTCAGTATGAAATGTCATGAAATGCCATGAAAGTCTTTTCCAACACCTCCAACGCAACACCATACATAATACACTGCGGTGTCCCACAAGGCTCTTGTACAGGACCTACGCTGTATAACCTATTCACTAAGCCCCTCTTCGATAAACTGGATGCACTTGGGATTGCCTACACCAACTACGCAGACGACACCCAAGTGCTCCTCCCACTAACTGGCTCATACCACGCAGACGCCCTTGCCCTAAAACATATATATGCCACCATTCAAGCCTGGATGGCCACTAACGGCCTATGTCTTAACGGGGATAAGGCTGAAATCCTTATCCTCGGCCAAAAATCCACACTAGCCAGGCTAGACAGTCACTATGCCAAGTTCAACATCGAGAACTGCACTATCCAAGTCCTATCTTCTGTGAAAACGCTTGGGGTCTACATTGATGCAACCTTGTCTATGGACAAACAAGTTAGTGCCATTGTCTCCGCATCTGCACTAAGCACCAAACTCATCAACGCCATCAAACCATTCCTCTCCAAAGAAAACTGTCTATCAATAGCAAGAGCTACCATAGGCGCTAAACTTGACTATTGCAATGCACTCCTAGCCGGCACCTCTGAAAAAAACCAAAACAAACTTCAGGTCACTCAAAATAACGCTCTTAGAGCAGCCTTAAGCATCTCCAAAAGGGACCACATCTCACTGGCAAGACAATCTGTTCACTGGCTCCCTGTCAAAGAACGCATCACCTTCAAGGTACTGACTACTACCCACAAATGTATCCACCACACTGCACCATCATATCTCTCGGACACTATTCACAGACCGACCTCATCCAGACCTACCAGACTCTGCTACACTAACCAACTCACTGTACCACGCATCAATAAGACTTCAGCAGGAGGGCAGGGGTTCCCCTACATAGCACCCAGACTCTGGAACAATCTCCCCCACGCTCTAAGAGCAGAAGACTCCCTCTCAGCGTTTAGAAAAAAACTCAAAACTTCTCTCTTTAACTAAACCTCCTCTACCTACACTCAAACAGGCACACATTACTAACATTGTTATTGTCTAAACCTGTATGCTTGTATGCCTCTATGTTGTAACTAAGTCGTGCTATTTCTGTAACCAGTGCTATTTCTGTAACCAGCGCCAAGATGCCCCAGGGCTGACTCTGTGCGCTTAACAAATACGAATAAATAAATAAATAAATGAATAAATAAATATGTTGACGACTTGCTTTTAGCAGCAGATTCTGAGAGCTCTTGTAAAGAGGGCACTGTATTGTTGCTCATCCATCTAGCTAAGCATGGTCACAAAGCTTCGCTTAAAAAGTTTCAATATTGTTGCTAGGAGGTCACCTATTTAGGCTACCTCCTGTCAAAGGAGGGAAGAAGATTGACACCTGAAAGAATAAAACACATTTCTGGCATGTCTGTCCCAAATACACAGAAGGAAGTCAGAGCCTTAATAGGTATGGCTTTTTACTGTAGGTTATGGATCCCAAACTTTTCACTAGTGATAAAACCGATGTTGGCCTTGACAAAGAAGGGCATTTCTTCGCCACTGCCATGGAAATCGGAACATCAACAATCATTTGAGCTTCTCAAGACTGCATTATGCTCTCCACCGGTTTTGGGTACACCAAATTACAACAAGGCCTTTGTGTTGTTTGTGCATGAATGTGATGGATGTGCTTTGGCTGTATTAACGCAGGAACATGGAGGGAAGAATAGGCCGTGCGGTTACTACTCTTCCGCCCTTGATCCTGTCACATGCGCTTTGCCAAGATGTTTGCGAGCTGTCGCTGCTGCTGCCGCGTCTGTAAAGCAGAGTGAGGGAATGGTCCTAGGCCATGATCTAACCCTGATGTTACCTCACTCTGTAGATGTTCTATTGAACAAAACCCAAACGCAACACCTCACTTCCGCACGATTGACAAGATATGAATTGATCTTGTTTGCTCCCCTCATCCAAATTAGGAGGCGTTGTGTTCTTAATCCGGCTGAACTCCTACCTTTCCCGCAAAATACTGTTTGCGGTGATGATGAGTCACATGACTGCCTGTATACTACTGAACAAGAAACAAAGGGCAGAATTGATCTTAAGGAGACTCCTTTGGATAATGCACAAGGGGAGCTGTTTTGTGATGGCTCCTGCTTCAAATATCCGGATGGTACATCCACAGCTGCTTATGCAGTCACTACATTAAGTACGGTTGTAGAGACCAAGCGAATTACGCATAACTCTGCGCAGGCTGCAGAGATTATAGCACTAACCCGGGCTTGTGAGCTTTCCGAAGGGCTAACGGTGAATATATATACTGACAGTCACTATGCTTTTGGGGTGGCTCACAACTTTGGGAGACTTTGGTCAGAGAGAGGGTTTCTAACTTCACATGGGACCAAGATTCAGCATGGTCCCCTGATAGTACAATTGCTCTCGGCGCTTGCGCTCCCGAGTCAATTAGCGATTATGAAATGTGCAGCGCACCGCAAGATCACAGATGATGTAGGAAAAGGGAATGCTTTCGCAGATCAGATAGCCAGACAAACTGCCACAGATCTTCGCACAGAAATGTATGCTCTAAGAGAAACTAGGGATGCCTATGTAATGGACGAGGATATTGGGTCTGTGCGGGATATCCAAGCTGATGCCACAATGGAAGAATCTAAGAAATGGGCTGAAGGCCTGGAGAAATTAGATGATGATGGGTGTTGGGTGGACACAGTTGAAGGGAAATGGTTACTTCCTAATGCCTACATAGTCATGATGGTTACTATGGCACACGGTCCCACATGTGTGTGCTCAACAGATCACGAAAATGTTAGAGAAAGTTTGGGTAAATGATAAGATTTCAAAAATTGCTCAGCATTATGTCCAAAATTGCATGATTTGTCTACAGCACAATGTGGGGAAGGGGACAGTAGCTCCAAGGGGTAGCTTTGGGGCTCCTTCTGTCCCGTTTGAAGTGATTCATTTTGATTTTATTGAGATGGAGTGGTGCAATAGCTTGAAATATGTCCTTGCGGTCATTTGTGCCTTTAGTAACAGGTTGAGGCTTTCCCTGTCAAAGATGATACAGCCATGACCACTGCGAAAATTATGATAAAGGAGTATTTTCCGCTGTTTGGGTTGCCAAGAGTCATTTGGTCGGACAATGGTCCACATTTTGTTGCTGCTGTCATTTTGCAGTTATGTACGGCACTACATATTGATAAGCAATTTCATTCGGCTAGACATCCTCAAAGTGCCGGGTTGGTAGAGAGACATAACGGTATTCTAAAGAATAAGCTTGCTAAGACGTGTGCCGGGACCAAACTAAAATGGCCGGATGCCTTACCGATCGTGTTACTAGCCATGCGCACTACCCCTCAAACTAAGACTGGGCTCTCTCCATTTGAGGTGGTGATGGGGAGGCCTGCCAATATTTGGGGTCTCCCGAAACCTAAAGCACTGAGAAGTGTTGAGAATGTATTGCTTTCAGACTATTGTAACCAGTTGACTAAACATCTCTATTTCATTTATCATCAGGTACGATCAGCTTCACCTGTACGATACGAGGGCCCAGATCACAACATCATGTCAAGAAACTTCCTCACCCAATGCTGCACGTTACAGAAGAAGCAGAACCCATCGCTAACGCTGCAATCAACGATCCTGAAGCAGCAAATAGCACTGTGAGTGAGTCCGAGAATCTCTCTGAGCCCGTGGGGGTTGGGGAACCGTCCATTTTGTCTCCACGCTCTTTGGAAAAGCCATTTCCGGAAACCATTGCTACAAATTCTGCAACTTCCGTTGCCCCTGATACGTTGCTTCCCTCAGGAAGTGACGTTGCCTTATTTCCAGATCAAATAGTACCGGGAACCAACAGATATAATCTTCGGCGGTGAAAATAGACCTACGGCACGGTTCAACTGTGCATTTAAAGAAGGAAAGGAACATCGAGGGCTTGCTTTTGCCCAAATTTGAGAAAGGGGATTCTGTTGGCTAGGGTTGGGGAAGGACTAAGAAGCCGCGCGACCGGTGGGTCGCCAGCAATGAACATTGGGGTTTCCATCCGAAGACTACGATGCCTGCCACCGCTACTGCTCGTATTGGACTTGTAAATAAGGGGTGACCAACTTGGACAATGAACAATGTGCCTGGGCCCCAAAATTGTATTGCTGTGTTTCGATGATAATAATTGGGGTGTTTATAGTAACTGCTTTAGGATTTTGGTACGTCAAGGAGATTTATACTCTAGAGCCTCTTTTGCCAACTGAAATTGCACCTACTGTTTTCACTCCTTTTGTACATTTGCATACTCTGTCACCTAGGGACTCTCAGCATAGACAGAAGTATCACAACAATACTTTGATGTTGATTATGAATTCGACACGTGCCATTTTTAACAAAACCAATTGTTGGGTCTGCTCGCATTTATCGCAACATGGGGATTAGGGGCTAGATTGGTATATTCATCCCTTACCTTTGACGACTGCTTGTTATGCCTCTCTTAGAGCACTGTTCTTTGGCCGATGGAATGATAGCATCTCAGGGAATTTTGATGGAACTAATTTGAATAGTTTTGAAAAACGTGTTCTGACTCCCCTAGGATGCTCGCTTTTCGCAAATAGGAGTAAACTCAACCTTGCTTCAATTAGGCCTTCTGATAGACTGTCTCGTCCTTTCCAATCTTTGGTTTCCTTTAAAATGGCTCTGATAGGCAATAAGATGCCATACCTCCTTCTTACTCTGTTAACCATAGCCCCGATTCAGTTTCTTCCTGCATACAGAGGAATGGCACCCGGTCAATGGGAGATTTTAAAAACTGTGCCAATGTTGCAAATTTGACTGGGGAAAACAGACCTTTGTATGTAGGCGAACCTGTCTATTTCGTTTGCGGTAATGTAGCATTTCCATGGTTGCCCAGGGATTGGCAGGGAACCTGTCATTTAGGGATCCTGTTACTTGGGGTGTTCATAGAAAGCACTTTGGAAGTTTCAAAGGCTCATCCATGGTGGGACGAGAATGATGATACCCCCGCACAAGTCCTGGGAGATATAGCAAAATCAGTTGTGCCATTCTGAGGGCAGATAGCAAATTCTGAAGACATCAGGAGACTAGCGAGAGTACTGGAGAGAACCATCAACCGGACCACAGATATACTCTATAACATGACATTAGAGCAGAAAGCGATAAGATTAGTAGCACTCCAGAACCGGATGGCATTAGATGTCATTCTGGCTGAACGTGGTGGAGTATGTAAATGAGTGGGGTCCGCTTGCTGTGTTTTCATACCAGACACCTCCCCAACCATTTTTAAAGCAATTCAGAATCTGCACATCCTTAGCTCAGAAGTGTATGTTCCCGACGGGAACTGGAATCTTAGTGCTTGGTTTTGGGATTTCTTGTGATCTTGGGGTTGGAAGGTGCTTTCAGTCTTGCTGATCCTTTTGGGAATTCTGCTATTCCTTTGTTGTTGTATCCATTGTCTGCCTAGTATATGTTCTATGCTAGGGGGATGTTGTGCTCAGGCGATAGGAATGATAGGATATAAAGTATATGCCCCGGATAAAACTTCCAAGGAGTATGTGTTAAAAGAGATCTTAGTGAACGACCTGATGGCCATAGATATCTCTGACAGCGATTTAGGGTGTATGGACGATGAAGTATGGAGTTACTTGCAAGGAGATCAGAAGTAGTCTTAGCACTTGGTATAGGCCAAAAGGAGGGTTTGTCAAACTGGATATTAAATTATGCCTCCTATTGTACCAATTGTATGTATATTGGCCTACGCCAAGTCGCTTAAAACTGTACGCGAATAACTCTCTACAGCAACGTCTTGACCTTACAAATTGATGTAAGCCGCCATCTTGAATCAAGCCACCATTTTAGGTTCTCTTGCTGTGTAAAAGTCACCCTGTACATCAAAATGGTGGTCGATGCCATTCCGAACAGAATTTGGTCATCATGACCTCAGTGCAGCTAATGTATAACTTGCCTGCAGGCTACTTGTTAGGGTTGCGAACTGAGACCTTGTCCTTCTGTTGATCTGTGTGTAAATGGATTACCTGTATCAACGGAACTGATCTATGCGCATACTGATGTATATATTACCAGTTGACCTGGCAGAGACCCTAGACCAGTAACACATTCATGGAATGGTTAACCCACGAAGGGGTTGGACAAAAGGCTGGAGAAATGTATATAAGCCTGATTGTCCCAATGTACAGTCTCTCACTGAATACATCGAACCTCGTTGAAGTTCGTTGTGTTGTACTGAGGGCCGATAGCTATCCGATCTGTCATTGACTTTGTCACTGCTTGACCTTAAAATAAAGTACTTTGTATGTTCCTTTGTAACCAGTGTTTGCCGTGTTTCCTTTGGGCTTCCGGGCCTCATATTATTTTTCTGTTTTCACAAAGGAAACTCTGAAACATCTAGTTATAGATTGTCCTAAAACCAAACAAAACAGAGCCGTGCAGCTACTACCGCTGATCGAGAATCCGTGAGTGATCCGTGAAAACGATCTATGGAACAGTTTAATATCGGGTGAAAACACAAGATGGACTGTGGCAATGGTGAATTTAATCGACGCAATTTTCTGACAGATTAGGGAGACACCACCACCTCTCTAGGAGGACTGCGGAGCCACACACTGTTATTAGAAGCAAAAAGGCGACTGATTGTAACGATGAGTCAAAAGAGCTTCAAAAGCTCCAAAATCTTCAAAAGCTTCAAAAGTTTTAAAAGGCAATAATGTTTTGCTAAATTTGTTCAGGGTTTTCCTGAATAAAAAAGTCAATAAAAAAAAATATATATACACAACAAAGAAAACAATTTGTAACCTGTACTCCTGTGCAGTTGAACTCCTCCTCCAGACCCACAAAACCTGATTGGATAAACCCCCTTAAAAGACCAAGATAGCACGTATGGGTTCACAGACTACAGAGATGTCAGTGGACCCATGTAATGTTTTTATTCACCTACAAAAACAGCTCCCTATCAACTGTATTCCACTCCCCCACACTGTCCACACCCTCTTTCGATCACTAAATAACCCCAAATATAATTTCCTAACTTTTCTCTCAATTTACTCTCTGTGGGCAGTAAAACTGACTGCGAACTAAGCAGCACCTTCAAAACCTATCAAAAAGCTCCCTATAAACTTTGTCCCACTCCCACACCCTTTCCAGGACCTCTATCGGTCACAAAATAACCCCAAATGTATTTTCCAGGCTTTTTGCTCACTGCAGTGTCCGCGGTCAGCGTCGGCTGTCTGCATATCCAACATGGCTATTGTTTCAAAAAATGTGACGCAGCTCAAGTTTACTAACAAGCAATCAGCTGGCATGTATGATGTCCACAAGCATCAAACCAGACCCTGATTGGTCCAAAGGCGCACACTGACTCTGAATCAGGAAATAAGTCAGTGGACCGGACCAAGATATCACTAATTTTTGTTTACCTACTTTTTGGCAATTTCTTCAAAGACTACTGGTTGGATTAACACCAGGTTTATGAAAGCATGCTTTTGGGATCAAGCCACCGCTCCTGCACAAATTTGGTGAAAATCGGTCCAGCGGTTTGGGCTGTAAGCACGAGCAAATATGAGGATTTACACACTTTCTGGGACCCTCCTTCAACTCCTGCCACCCCCCCCCCCCAACCCTCACTGGATGAGACTTCAGAAATTATTCTGAGGGAGCCACAAACTTTTTTTGCAAAGTTTGGTGAGGATTTGTCCAGTTACTTTATATTGTAAAGTGTATATTGTGGGTATTGTATGTATATTGTTTACTGATAACTGTATATATATGTATGTATTATAAGTATGTACGAAGTATGCAACACAAAGATACTTCTCAATGCTGTAACCGTATTCATAAGCGCCCTTCTACCCCTGGGTTTGGAGCGCTATACAAATAAAATAAAGAAACAAACAAACAAGCCACCCAAAAAGTGCTCTTTCTCTGAGGTGAGCTACTTAACCATAACTACAGGGCCATTACCGCAGGTCCTGTAATGTACATTTAGAACCTTGATTGAACTTTCCTTATTTTAGACTGGTGTACTATTGCTGTTTGGGGTTCCATTATCTCACATTCACGCCATTTCTTAGTTCAGAGCCTTTCCATTGTCAATTTACCACAAAAGGTGAAAGAGGGATCTATTTTTGCTGTGCTTGTTTTACCTATATGATTGGGATCCACGGTGTCTTGTAGGCGTGTGAGTGCTCAGAAGGTGGTTTAGCCACTATTTATTCTTGCACTCCTGCAGAGAAGAAGTAATTTTGTCAAACAACTAAAACTGTGAGCCAACTGGATTTGTGGCAGAATGCATTGTTGTGGGAGAAAGCAGATTGAATTGAACACAATGCATTATCCAGGAAACTGATTTCATACATGATCCTAAAGCAGGACCGAGTGCCAAAAGTGAAAGTAGAGTCAGAACATTACCTGGTGTCAGCAGGTAGTTCCTGCTGGTCTGCCATGAATTTAGAGAGACAAACCCAGAGTAAAAATAGATGTTCTGAGGAAGTGTACTTGTTTTTCAGAGAATTGAAATCAGTCCTTTAGCCCTTTTATATTTAAGCATGTATTTTGGACAACCCTTTCTAAATGACAGATAACTGTGCATGTGACTATCTCACAAGGTGGATGTGCCATTGTGATTTCAAACACAAGTGAAATCTCTGGTGTAATCATTGTTGAGGGTGTTTTCCCTACATAATTGTGCTACTCTAAGAGTTTAGGATTCCATAGATTGTAAATGGGCATTAAATATCTGATGCCTTGTGAGTGCCATACTCAATAAAAGTAAAGTACCATTAAAAACACTGAATGAGTCAGGTTCTATGTAATCAGATCCAATTAGCAATTAATTTTGAGACCCAATATTTAGAACATGTATCCACACAAATACACGGCAGAACTGTGCATAATAACATTTTGAGTTGTTGTATATTAACTATTAATTAAGTGTGGACTTGTGGGGGTCATCTGTCTCAAAATGTATATGGCTAAACATTCTTCTTAAATAATTGTTGTTGCAAAACTTTGTGCGTCCTGTCCCACAGAGTGGGTGTACAATTGTTGTGCTTAGGTGTGCTAGTTTCGTATCACCCAGGGCTGGTGTGCAACCTTAAACAGTCCAAATTGTGAGGGACTTGTTTGGGGCTGGTTTCAGAATCATCCTGAAGCAGGTGTTGCCCAATTAAAATGCATCTATATCCAACAAATCCAACTGGAGTTTATCACCTGTCAATTAAATGCCATGACAAGACGGTGGAGGTAAGCATGGCAGAGTTCATATCTACACTCTGTGTAAAACATCTATCTGCCTTGTCACTAGAGCAAAAAGGGGCAAAGTGGGAAAAGGAGGTGTAAAATCATTAGGTCTGGCTTTTATGTTTTCCTTTCCCACATCGTCCCATTTAATACTACGCCAACTGTGTTTGAAACTGGTTTATGGCAATTTGTTAGCATGTTGTAGCTCTAACGAACTCATGTTACCTATTTGGTGCATGTTTTCATGTCATCACCAATGATCTTCTGGCAGCAACACATCCTGTCTCCTTTTGTGGCCAATAATGCCCCAAAATACACTCAGGGGTTTGTTGAAAGAAATCTAATGTCATGCACAGGACTGCCAATATGAGCAAATGGAGCGTGGGCATCTTGCCGTTCTGAGCTTCCTCAGGGATGGATGCTGGCAGCCCCCACACTGGGGAACAAGGTAAGTGCCCTGTGGCGTCCCCCACCACCTGTGCCACAGATTTCATGCCCTAACCCTTGTGCTCCCCTTACCGTCTCCTTTTTGGTCCTGTGCTGGGAGCAGTAGTGTTTCCAGCAAGCCCGCTCCCAATCTGCAACACGCAGATATTTAGTCCCTTGTCCCTGCTCCATGGCAGCCTAAAAAAGATTATTTTAGTAGCCCCACTCCAATGGGGCTGGGTTAATAATAGCAAGAAGCCACTTGCTGGTGGCGCATTACACCTTCAGGTAATGCCCCTGAGGACTTGTAACTATGGTGCCCGGGGCATTACTTAACGCGGTAATGCCCCACCAGTGAGGATCTTATTGCTTAATTATGTGCTGTGAGTCTCCTGCGTGAAATTGTTCAGATCCAAGAGGGTGAGTGGACAAAGATTGAGTAACAGTGAAGCAAATTTGCTTTCACTGCTTCAATTTTCTTCTCCATCTTGGGAAAAAGAACTGCCACGGTCAAGTATGCTGTGCAGGCATCTTTTAGAAATGGAGTCCTATGAATTCTGCCTGGTCTTCAGCAAAACTGAGGCAGGCTGCATAGGAATCCATTTGTTGCACGCCTGCAGGAACATCTCTTTCATGCGGATAACGAGGCACAACGAGGACAAGAAGGAGGACAGCTTGGCAGGGGTCTCATCTCCATTCCATGCCCCTGCTCCGTCTCGTCACCGCTGCAAAATGGCGCAGAGTGAGAAATGGAAGAATACGGGCATTACACGTTGCTTTTAAGCTTCTGTGTTTCTGCTCCATGAATATAAAATGAGTCCTTCGTGGAAACCCGTTCACTGCTGCTTCTTGAATAATGCCTTTTCTTGCCTTTTCGTGCATAGCTTAATGTACCTGCGTTTCAGGGTGCTCAGAGGCTTCCAGAAAGCAACGCGTTGGCGATATATAAAACACTGAATCAAAAATGAAAAAAAATAAAAAATACCCAGCCACGCCCATTGTGTGTTGTTGAATTATTCAATACTGTATTGTCAATTATGACATTTTATTTGCATTGCCTACTGGTCTTGATCTGCATATGCGTTGTAGATGCACTGTGATTTAACTTGGAAGGATATTTTTCTAAAATGTGCAAAGGACACTGCTAACCTCAGTCTGCGAACTATTGTGTTAAGTGCAGCAGCAGCTGAATGTTTTATGCCTGCACTTAAAGGTACTTTTGGGGCGGGGGTGAGGGGTGTCCGGTCGTAAAAAGTCCTGCTAATGCAATTCCGCTCAGGAAATATGGATACGGACAAAACACGCAAAACATTTTTTCGCTTTGCATTAAATGAATCGGTCATCCTTAGAGTAGAGCAAAGTGACTATTTAGAGTCGGAATGTGAATCGTTTGAACAGTAAAATCGCCCTGCTCAAGCATTCAGGGGAAAGAGAAGCAAACTGCTTCCACTCAAGCTACTGGACTTATCAAATCACACACATCAGTGATCACTTCTGCCTTACATCAGAATGTGTGATGGCTGAAATTAAAAAGTGTAATCTGGCCTCAAAAATAGGATTCGTGCTTCTTGAAATTAGCCTGCAGCACGTGGAATTCAAGTGTAATGTAATATTTAAGCTACCCAGCTCTAATTTATTTTTCCAGATAACTGAATGGCGAGGACCTTTTAAAAAGTCACCTCACATTCGCGCTGCATTCTTATCGAATTAGGCATTCATAGAAACGTTTTGCCCGTTCGATCGCACACGCCGCTGAAAATATTTTGGCATTGTCTGAACATATCATGTCTCAGCCTTTAGTGTTCTCCATTTCACTTGCATGTGGGCAGATATTTTGTTTTTCTTTAAATATGTTTTTAGAACTATTAGAATGAATCAGATATATTGTGTGAATCACTCGTACATCTTTCGCAAGATATCCTTTTACGATGAAGTACAATGCATAGACAGATATAATTTAAAAACAATAAGTAAACTTCCATATATAAATGTAATTGAATTGTTTGACTAGTCATCACGTGGTTGTTGATTCTAACTAACAGTACATCTGTATGCACCTGAATACGAACATATAGACATTCATGATGCATTAGTGGCTTGGAATAGAACTCATTTTGCAACTAATTGAATCTGATTGAATCTAGGGTAGCAATTAGGTTGCTTTAAGAAAGATCTCCCATCCACCATATTAGAAAGTGAGGCAGGTAGACCCAACACCAGCTATGAGGTAGATTTCTGTGTAACTCCTCTTTCTGCTTTTCACAACATTCTGCCCAAATGAGAGGTGATTAGCTAGACCTGAAGTATTTGGTATTGCGTAAACGTCTCCAGCCACCTTAACTTTGACAATAACCCTACTAATGTCTAATGCTCTGCCTCTGAAGCCCCAGAGAAGTGCAATGCTATGCTGCCAACCAGAAATGCAACGGTTGACAGAAATCTATTGGGTTCCCTATGTAGGAGATCTCCAACTAGGTGTTACAAACTACCCATCTTCAGATTTGTTTGATCCATTGTTTTCACCAAAGTCTTTGTCCGATGGGAGTGGTAAGAAAGAACAAAAGTATGAGGTCCACAAGTTGCTTTAATTAATTGAAATAGAGATGTTATTCCTCCTGTGGGCCCATCTCCACTTGCATTTGCTCAAATGACATTGGTATGTTTGGCCCTGATATCTGAGAGATTTGCGTGGGCCTGTGCTAACCATCTTGGCACCTTTTTGCGCAATTTGGGAGTCACCTCATGGACCAAAGGATGGTAATTCTGGAACTTATTCTGAAATAGCCATTTTTACATTGCATGGGAAATTTTGGTGAATCATTTCTTTTTCCACTGTGTCAGCATTACATACAGCATCTGATGTGTCCCAAAACTGACCGCTTCATTCTTCTATAAATCAGTTTGGTGTGTCCTCAACTCCTTTATGCCAATTGCTTGCCTTGGAAAGCAATTGCTCTGTGATACCAGTGTTAATTTGGTAGAATGAAGCATCCTTCACTCACCAGCAGCTAAAACTTATTTAGGGACAAGAGTAGTTTCCCGCATGCTCATCATAAGAACATGTTTCGATCACATTTGACTTATAACAATATGGTGCCGATACTTTGATAGCGGGGACCAGAATGTACAGAAGATGTGTAGCAGAATATTAATTTTAATGTAGTTTACTCTTCTCCAGATAAATCAGTTTCATGCTCATGATGCAATAGCAGCAGGTCACAGGGGTTGCAGAAAATACCTGAAATCCTAAAGCAATATGCTTATTGGCCGCATATGGCCCAAGATGAGAAATTGTACATGCTGGGTTGTTTGGTGTGTGCACAGTTCTAGACCACTTACCCAACATATAGAGTATCATTAATGAAGACAAGTTTGACCCTTCATGGTCAGATTTGCAAACAGATTTAATTTGCCCAGTCAAACGTTCATCACAGGGAAACAAGTACATGCTGACAGTTAACTGTTGACTGTCAAAATGGCTGGAATAAATACTGACTCCTGAATGCGGCACAGAGACCACAGCTATATTGTTGGTGAATCACATGTTTGTCAGATTTGGCTTGCCGCAGAGAATAGAGTCAAACCGCGGAAGTCATTTTACCACTGCAGTGATGACCAATATGTGGTACATTTTAGGGGTAAAGACAATGGCCCTCATTACGACCCTGGCGGAAAGTGACTGACCGGACCGCCACAGCGTAAATAGCGTTTCCGCCATTGCACGAAGGAGCAAATTGCGGCCCATTCCGACCCATCGGGCACGAGCACCACGGCATGGCGGAAGTGCAAAGTCCGCAATGGCGGAAATGACCCCAAAACGGCCCACACCGCCGCCGTACGGCGCCCTAGGTGCAATACCGCCACCCATCACAGCGGGCACCGCAGAGTGCGCCTACCGGAAAGTACGGTGACCGGAAATATACGGAAACGGAAGTTAAAACATGGGCCCGGAACGGGAAACATCCCGCCGTGCACCCATAAAACCACTAAAACCACACAACCACTAAAATCACTACCCTGAGACACACCCCAACCCGTCATCCACCCTAGCGAAACCAAGAAAAATGGGAAAAGTAGCGAAGAAAGCGTGCGACCGCAAGCGGCAGGTCCACTTCTCCCGTGAGGAACTCACCATGCTAACAGAGACCCTCCAGGAGAATGCCGCCGCCGTCTTCTCCACGCAAATGACCAGGACGGCACTTGCCAACAAGAAGGCCATATGGGCTCTGGTGGCACAGCGGGTAAGCGCGGTGGGGACCGCACCCCGCAACCCACAGCAATGCAGAAAGCGGTGGGACGACCTGCGGATACGCGTCCGCAGCATACTCTCTGCCAACCGCAACATTGCCACAGCCACCGGGGGAGGTCCTGAATCACCCATCAAGTTGACCCCCTGGGAAGAAATCTGTGCCTCCACCATCGGAATGGAGAGCATAGAGGGAGTCGGAGGGATGGAGAAAGGAGTGCAGACATCAGAAGAATCAGGTAGGTGGCCCAGATAAAACAATGCTAAATCCACAATGTCCAATCATGTGAAGTACGATGTGTCCACATAGTGCAACAGAAACACATGTCCAGGAGAACGTCCACACACATCGCCCTGATAGTGCACCTTAAAACCACAATAAATACATAAATAATTAAAAAACCCTAAAACACCCACCACACGTCCAGCAGGCACACCCTAACTGCAGGCTGCCAAACAACTGCACCCTCACCCCACACACAAATAAAAGCACCTCCAAGGCACCGACCCAAATCACCCTCATGTACCACCCCAATGCATGTGATACAATGCCATTCCAATACCCACAGACCCATTAATAACCCTCGCCCTCCTTTACTCCACCACAGGCTCCGATCCAAACGACGAGCATCAGGACACCCCTACCAGCACACTTGCAAAGAGGGCCAAGACCAACGGCCAAAGACCCTCCACCTCAGCTGCACGCATCAAGACACGGCAGCAGCACAAATCAGGTGGCAGCACAGAGGGGGGAACATCAACAGGCACCCCAGCAGCCAGCATGCCCACAACACCACCACCACAGGTCCCCCCAACGGATGCCACAGAAGGCACTGCCTCTGGTGGCAGCAGCACCATAGGTGACACCCCATTGATGGCAGCATGCTCCGACACAGAAGACGGGGATGTCGAAGTCAGATCCATCCATGACCTGTCCCATTCCCCCTGTCTGTCCCATCCCGTACAACATGAGGATACCACGCAGGGGCACCCACAAGACGACGACTGGCCATCCCCCCCAAGCCCTGTGGCAAGGCAACATGAGGTCAACAGCCCCTCTGTGACACCCCCGCAAATGGCCATGGCCCAGCAGAGGCAACAGTCCCTCGACCAGTTAATCGTGCAACAGCAGAAACTGGCCACGCTCCTCAAGGACCATGCCGATGAATGTGGGGGCACTAAGGCAGACATAGAAACATCAACTGAGACACTCAGGGCACAAATGGAGAGTAGCACCGAGAGCCTGAGAGTCCAAATGGAGAGTAGCACCGAGAGCCTGAGAGTCCAAATGGAGAGAAGCACCGAGAGCCTGAGGGGGGAACTGCATGCGACGTCCAAAGACGTATGTGCCGAACTTGCCGCAGTGCGCCGTGTGCTCACTGAGCTCTCACAAACCCTTAGGGACATGCATGGACGTGAGCAGGCAGAGACGTCATCCGTTGCAAGTTCCGTCCAGGGCAGCCCCCAACGTAGATCTGGGAGGAACCTGCACTCCACAGGCAGGGGTGCCCCTGATACCCGCAGAGGGGGCTTGCAATAGCGACAGCCCACTGACAATGAGCTTCTTTGGACACTGGTGTTCGGGGGGGAGGTAGGAGGGTGGAGGGGGTGTGTTGGGCTCACTTGGGTGGCGGGTCGATAGGGTGTTCTACATGATATCACATATGCCATAAACAGTGCACGATCAACCAATGAGATGTGTGGACAATGATCTTTGTGTACTAGGCCATCATAGGCGTACAGTCCATATTGTGCATGTACCAGACACACACAGTGCCACGAGTCCCGTGTCCATGTATCAGCCACCAGGCGTGAGTGCTAGAAGCATGCATCAATGAGATGCTGACGAATGTCACGGCCCTCCGGTGCCTCGCAGACTCCTTGAGGTGCTGCCACATCCCCACCCTCATCATGACCATCATCAGGTGCTTGCAGTTCAGCGTCAGGGGGCATGGGCACATTTCTACGTACGCACATGTTGTGGAGCATGACACATGCCATGACCATCTTTGCAACCTTCTCATGGCGGTACAGGAGTGCCCCGCCAGACCTGCTGAGGCAGCGGAAACGAGTCTTCAGTAGGCCGAATGCCTGTTCAATGACTACACGGGTACATGAGTGGGCATGGTTGTAGTCCTCCTCATGCTGGTCCCGTGGGTTCCGGACTGGTGTGAGGAGCCATCTCTTCAGTGGATACCCAGCATCACCTGTATGTGGACGAGAAACGTATGATGTGGAATGCCATTGCTACGTACGCACCCCCCCCCCCCTTTCCTGGCAGTTCATTGCCGCATCACATACCCCACATCATCATGCATGAAATGAGACTCACCGAGTAGCCAGGATCTGTTCCCTGCGTGTCGCTCCATGTAGCGTGGTATAGTAGAGTTCCTCAAGACCATAGAATCATGGGTTGATCCAGGGAATCTGGCACAACAATGTGTAATGATCCTGTTGGAGTCACACACCATTTGTACATTCAGGGAATGAAATTGTTTTCGGTTGCGGTACTGGGCCTCCATGGCATGTGGAACGACCAATTCCACATGGGTGCAGTCGATGGCACCAATGCAACCCGGTATGCCGGCAAGTGCATGGAATCCCACTTTTGTGTTGGTAATTTCCTGCTCCGAGCGTGGTAGAGAGATGTAGTCGTCTGCGTGCTGCAGGAGGGCATCGAGCACTTGCAATAGTGTCCGTGAGAACAGTGGCTGTGAAATGCCATGCAACTGTCCGACTGTGTGCTGGTAGGTGCCTGTGGCCAGGAAGTGGAGTACAGACACCACCTTCAGTAGGGGTGGGATGGCGGTTGGGCTATCTATCATGCTGACAAGGTCAGCCTGTGTCATGTCCACGATGGTGGCTATGGTGTCCCGGTCCAAACGGTAGAGGGTGTGGATCTGCTCATCAGTGAGGTTGAACAGATGTGCTCGGAGGCGTGGGATTGCGGGCTGCCTGCGTGGTGGTAGTGGCTGTGCTGGCGGCCCTTGCTGGCCCTGCCTTGCCCTCCTCCTCCTCCTGCGTCTCCTCCGTGCGGCCGGTTGTAGTTGGTGTTCGTCTTCTTCTTGGAGTTGGAGCACTTGCAGTGCTATCAGGTCCCCCAGGGCCAACATCGCGAGTCCTGCCGGTAGCATTTCGGAGTGGGTGTGGTTGTGGGAGGAGACTGGGTGTGCAATTTATGTGTTTTCAGGCTGTATGGCCTCCACCTGTGGTGATTCATTCCACCTGTGCAAGCTGCTCTCCCCTTTGGCCGAGCACGTCCCGCACACAACGCTGCAATGTGACGCATGGCATCTTGCTCTTGCATTCATGTATTTGTACCCGATGGCCGTGTAACATTTGTTGATATGTACATTCGGCTATGGTCCCATTGTTTCACATACAATCTTTGCAGTCGCGAACAGACTTGTGATGGGTCAGTGGGACGTAGTACTCGAGTAACGGTGGGCCCTCATGCATCACTGTACCGAGTTGCAACGACGGGCGGGGCGTCCCATTCGTGGGTGAAGGCAGTTGCCATTTTCACACACAGCCGCACTCGATGGATTAATTAGTGATTTCAAACGGCCACAGATGCCTTTTCGACGTGATGTTGCAAATGAGGAATTCGAAGGCCGGCGCTTTCGGTTTTCAGCTAGCGCCGGGGAGATGCCCACAGGTCTGACTGCAAATATAACGTTCTTTTGTTCGATGTCCTTGAGACAGGGGCCATGGCGAGGAAGCAATGATTGATATGAATAGTTTTGGATGCGCAATAGTGACGTGGGCGATGAGGCCGGACGTTCCCAAATACATGTAACTTCACAACACTGGAATTACGGGCTGGGGCACTGTGGATTTTGCAGGCTGCATAACGCACAGACTCAATGGAAAGTTTGAATGTTTTGTGAGTAAATATTCAGGCGTTTTTATAACAGGATGAGGGAATGATGAATGGATGCATGGGCAGGTGATTTGATACAGGGTTTGCCATGTACAGAGCTTCTTGGAATCTATCCGCCTCCCCTGCGCTATGTGATGCAGGGCTGCCATAGTGGGACCATCGTCTATCTGGCCTTGTTGAGCCCTCCCTGTCTCGACGCGCCTTCAGACACTTGTGTCCATGCACGTTAACATTCCCATCTGATGGAATCTGTTCTGACAGACGTATGCACAGGTACACTCGTTTGTGATGGTGTTTACACCTCGATATAGATAGTTATGAGTCGCTAGTGGTTTCGGGGTGGTGATGATCCTTTGGAGTGGGCTAGCATGCATATGACTGTGGATTTAGTGTGATCATTGAAGTGAGTTGTTCGAATGTAGTTCTGATGGCCATTCTGTTCTTTTTCTTTTCTTTTGGTTGACAGGTATCTCCTCCCCTTTTGCCACTGCCATCTGTATGCCACTCCTGCAGATGGCGTTTACTCCCGACACCTGCTGCTTCGTGTTAATCAGTGGAGCAGCATTACGATCTTATGGGACGATCGCCAATGGGCCACATGCCCTTACGCAGTACTAGTGGCTCGGAGCAACATTTCGGCCTTTCAGCTGGACTAGTGCCTCCCCATTGGGACGGCCCTGCGGGTCTGTGCGCTTCCATGTTGCCTTTTCGTACGTGAATGTGGCTCTGTGTACCATGATGGAACAGGGCGTCACACAAGTAGTAGCTGGTCATTCCTTGCGGATGCAGCCCACAATGGTGATATGTGTTTTGGAGTTCATGGACTAATGGCTGTATGGGCTTGGTGATTTAGTTGTGCATTAAATTTCTATTCTGATATGGGCCGTGTAGCGTTCTTCTTTGCGAGTGATGTGGCATATTCCTATTTGGGGAGCGATGTATTGTGAGGAGATCTGCATTGGGTTCCAGCTTCGGAGTTTAGTCGCGTGGTACTGTGCTGGGCGCGTTTGCCTACGGAGCCCAGTGAGGTCAGGGATGGGGGCTGCCAATGTGACTGTTTGCATGTTGTCATGCTCAGGGGCGGGGGAATGGGTTTTGTGTAACAGATGCCGGTCAGCCAGGTGGACTGGTGGCATGTTGTGATTTTCGGAATATTGCTGGTTACAGGTGCCTGTGTTTGCGTGCGTTTCGGGGGGGGGGGACTGTGGTCATGTCCATTGGAATGGCTTCTGTATTCGTGCCATCTGTGCCCTGCAGCTCCCATTGGCCCCTCTTGTGTTTCTTTTGTTCGTTGGCATGCATGGGTGACTTGTACATTTCACTGGTTGCATTGTGACTTCATTGCACCTACGGGGAGTTGTACTTTGTGGGCAGGGAGCGGTGTACAGGCACTCAGTGGGGCCGTTTACGGTTGATTCGCGATGCCGTACTTCTCACCATGGCGGATTGGTGCTTTCCGCCATGCTTGATGGCGTTAGGTACATGTCCGCTAGGGTCGGAATTCGCGTACCCTTGCGCCATGGTGGTATTTACGGTTTGGCATGGCGCGCGCGCGCGTACTTGGTGCAGTTAGCGTTGGCGTTCACTACGGTGTCGCTAATGGCTTCGTACTTTGCGGTGACGGGTCATAGTCGCACCGAGCGGTATTCGATGGCGGTATTGCATTTCCGCCATCGTTTTTCGGATTCCGCCAGGGTCGTAATGAGGCCCAATGTATTGGCCCTCCTCCAGTGGTGGAGTAACAAAATACACCAGATCAATAATCAATATACTGGGCCTCATTTGGAGTGTTGTGGTAAGGCAACAACTGTGCCGCTAATGCTACCAGCGCCGTTGTTGCCTTGCCGCAACATTCCAAGTATGCTTCCAGGTACTGCTCTGGAACGCCTGGTCACCGGATGGCAGCAACAGGGCCGTTGTTGCCATCCTCCCCATTCCCATTGAGCCCTATGAGAGCCCTATGAGGGCTCAATGGGAATGGGGACGTACCGGGTCTGGGTCCCACAAAAGGGATTTACCGGGCACTCCAAGGTTGGAATGGCCCGGTAAGTTCACTTTTGTGGGACTCGGAGCAGGGTTTGGGGGTAGCCATGCCCTTATTAAGGGCATGGCTACCTCCTAACTCGTAATGAGGCCCACTGAAACGGTTTGTGCTTCAAGCAGGGTTTAGTTGAAAAGTATGGTGCCCTTTAGTGCTAATGTTCATCAGAGCAACACCCTCCAAATCTACAAATCTCAGCCCAAAAGAGATAATCACAGGTAAGAAGATGGTACTTCATCACCATTTATGGTACATGAGCAATGAGCAAGTTTGGAAAATGCATCCACGATTCATGAGTATGTGGAAGAGTTGAGAAAGCATTTGCAACATGCATTTGCATTCATGCAATGTAATCTTGAAAAAAGTAGCTGGGGGTTACAACGTATACTATGGCAGGAAGTCATCTGTCAGGGAATGTGAGATAGGTGACCAGGTCTACAAATTTAATTTTGAAAAAGGAAAAAGTAAGAATTCAAAATGTGTGGTATCCTGGTGTGGCCCATTCAGAATTGTGGATACAATTTCACCAGTGGTGTACAGAATACTGATGAAGGAAGGTGATCTGGCTATGGAAATGAAATACAAAGGACAGAACATCCAGGAGAAGCCAACAAGGATGAACACCATAATTATTATAAAACAAATAAGGATTTATCATGATATAGGCGAGTACTTTGGTCTCCAATGGTCCACAATGGGTAGGAAATGAAAATGTGAGGTCTAGGATTCATCATAACAGGTCATTATGTGTGTTTAGTGTACATAAATGAATGAATGAAAGGTGGAGGTGCTGAGAATGAAATAAATCTAAAGAATCTAAAAAATCTAAAAAATAAAATAAAAAGAGAATTGAAAAGAAAGGAAAACTCTTGGATATAAGTAAAGGTGTTTGGTAATTAACCTGTCTTTCTATCTCCTCTGTTATAGAATCAAATAACTTGTTTCCCTCCAAAAAAGTTTGCTGGAGCCCAATGTCCTGATGAAGAAAGGAGGAGTCCTGGGATGAGGAAAGATGGTGTCCTTAAAGTGGAATGAGACTGGTGGACACAATGGAGAAATCCAGATAACAACACAGCAGTTAATCCTATGCAGGATGAAGAAAAGATGTGTCAAGAATTATACTGATTTATTTAAAAATGTTTGGTTGTGATATACCTAGTAACAAAGCCCACACCAACACATGTACAGGTTCTACTCGAGCTGGGGCCAGCATCAGGCATCGTGATGGAAGATGGCCCCAGATTCATATTAGGGAATAGATGCCTTTTGCATCAAAGCATTTATACTAGTGTGGACCGAGATAGGGTTTTTAAAAAAAGGTTAATCCGCTCAAGTGAGACAATGGGTCAAAATATGTAGGGACGGAGCTCAAAGAGTGGTGAAAGAAATATTGATGCAGCTGGAGAAGACCTTTATGAGTACATTAAGTGTTAAGAGAAAAAAGAACCATATAATGGCAGGTTTTCCGATTGTGCAATTGTGGTCACAGTGATTGGGGCTATTTTGGGGGCAACTGTGTCAAAATCAAAGGCAGTGTTGTTAAACTCATTGGGTGACAAGGCCCAATAGTTAGGCCAAAATTTGAAGATCATATATCAAATATTTGATATGGTTAGGGTGGAACAGAAGCAGCTGGTTCAGCATGTGAATGAAACTATTGTAATACTGAATGATCAATCAATGCTATTCGACAATAGTATAAAAGTAATGATCAAGTAGGATACAATATTAGAAGATATGCTGAATGTTGTGAACCCAATGAAATTGCTGCTCACTGAATGTGTGCATGAGGTTCAAGGTGGGGTAATGTAAGGAAGGAGGGGGACGCCCCGGCCCCCCATAGATTCTACGTGAAAGGGACCACTTGCTCTTGTACTAGTGGAGGGACACTTTCCTTGCCTTTCTGTGGCCTCAGGGGACAAGGCCCTGGCATAAGCAGAGGTGGGACTATTGCAAGACACACTTGGACTCCATTTTGTGTACCGGCGACTCCATATTTGGACTCGGCCGCATTCTGATATTACAAAGTCTCCTCTCCCCTCAGCAACGAGTACTGACAGCCTCCACCTTTTTCCTCCCGCGCCTGTGCATCCCAAGTCCCTTTCTCACGGATGCTTTGAGAGGAGATGTTGCAAACAAACAATGTATTCTTTTTATTCTTCCTCTGAGATCACTGTGCAGTGTGTGACCGGGCCGAACTTTGACTTGTAGTTTATCAATCGCAAAAAAACCTGCTCCCGCACCTCTCATCCCCACTGTTGGAAAAATACTGCCTGTTCAGCCTACCCTTCTGAAACTATTCTCTTGATGTAACAGAAGTGTGCCCCTTCCTTGCTGACCACCCTAGAGTGCCCCCAATAAACCTAGACTCCTGTCACAATATATTCTATCCTAAACTAAAATGTGTCACTCCACCCCCTCCCGCTCTGATGTGCCAGATCTGACAGCTATCAACCCCCCCCACAGGTCACCTGAAGGGCACGACCCCCACCACTTTCACCTCGCCAGTGACCTAAAGTAAGATAATGCAAACACACGTGTACAATGTATAGGCCTCTCGTAAAAACTTTAAAGTTGTAGTAAGGACCATTATTTACTGTATGTCTAGGATAAGTGTGTAAATTAGTTAACCAGAACCAGTCGCCTCTCTGGACCTGACCCAACCTTCACCTTGCACGGATTGGCCCAGATGAACAACGTGATGTCCATCCTCCCACCAAGTCAACAGCCAATCTCGTGGAGTCGGCTCTTACAGTGCTATACTCACACCGCTGCCCTAACCAATCAAAATGTAACTTGTAGCCTGTATAGAAATCGTCACAGATGATGCAGCAACCCTTTAAATGCATTGTTTCTGTACTGTTTGCCAGAGCGCTCTCAAGGCAGCAGAGTTCTCTGGATGCTGAATGTTAAATAACCTTTGCTGACTCTCAAAACCAATCTCTTGGTCTCAATTCCCAACTGGGATGTGTCATTTATTCTTAGTTTTTTATTGGTGATGTGGGGAGTGAGTGCCTTCACTTGGTGACCCCAGGACATGATATGAGGGTGCAATGAGAGACACCCCCGTGTCGTGCAGCGAGATCCGAGACATCACCCATCAAAAGCATCACCTCCTGCGGCTGACTAGTGTGCGCACAAAGAGAGGTTTCAAGAGTCCCGGCCATTGCAAATACCTGACTGTTCACCAGGGTGGGTCACGCTTGGTTGGGGTGAGGCTCGATTGGGGATAGACCATGAACGGAGGCTCTCGGATCACGCTGGACACATGAGTATTGGTTGCGAAAATCTCAAATGAGGGAAATTTAAAAAAGAAGGTAACGAGGATTATGGTAACGCTGAGGGAATAGTGGGGAGTGAGATTTAGGACCTAGGGGTTGTATGACTGTAACTGGTAGGCTTTTTCTTTTCTTTCCATAATATGGACATTATGTTGTGAATATAGGAGTAACAGAATATGGGAAGAGTACGGGAACCTAGCTTCTAAATGGGGTGGAAGGTGGCGCCACGTAGAATTGTCTTCACCAGTGCAGGAACTAAGTGGAGATAAAATAGAAAACAAAATGTAGGAGTCTAATGAATAGACTCGGGCGATATTAGCAACTTCTTTTTTCTTGTATGCATAACTCTTTTAGAGGTCAGCCAAAGGGGCTCAGGGAATGGGGGCAGGGAGAGTGAGTGGGGAAGCAGGATGTGATAGTGTGATCTAGGGTAGGCTGGGGGTGTAGCCAGAAATTGAGCAATTCTATGTTATATGTTAACTGTCATTAAAGTCAATTGTGTCAGTACGTCTAAAAAGTATATGTGAATTTATATGTGATTTGTCCTATTTTGAATTATTTATCTGTTTTTGTTCATGTGGAGTTGAGAAGGTGTATGTGGAAACGTTTTTAAATTGTGGCATTGCATGGTGTCATTAAAGTGTTATAAGCTAGTCCAAAGTATTTCTCAGTTATATTTTTGACGCACAACACATACACGAGTGAACCCAAAAGTGAAGAGGGGAGCGAGCCATGGAGGGAGATACACCATTAGCCCATATTTGCCAGCACCTCCCCCTGTAGAGCGAGAAAATACAGAAGAATCATGACCAGTGGTTCACAGAGATAAAGGGAGAGGGATCGTCCCAAGTGTGGTCAGAAGGAGGGTCATTCCACAAACGAATATTAGATCTTGTGACAACCCACCTATTAGCAAAGTCCCGGGGGAAGCAACTTCAAAATAGACACAAATTATTAGATCTTTGGAGGATGTTTGAAGAAATATCCCCTGCTAATGGTACAGAAAAGGAAATGTCATCTGAAATGGCATCAGCACCAGCAGGGGATGGGCTGAAGCATCTGAGGGAAAATGGAAAAAACTGGGGATGAAGAACTCACTAGGCTTTACCCACTTTTAACTAGGCCCGCTGCGGGATACAGTGACCCATCTTATTTACCTGCACCAAATGCAACTTCCACTCCTGCAGAGACAGCCCCACCTCCCTACAATCCTAGAGGGTTGTACAGACCTATGAGCGCCCCTCCTGTAAACATTGTACACAACTGGTGATTTAGAGAGACAACTTGCCACCACATGAATGGAATTGACATGGTTGAGACATTATGTGACAGAGGCCAAATGTTGCCTGGGGGAGAGGAACCACTGTCCATCTCGATGGGTGGGCCAATTGGATATTATTAAGGGCCCCCACCCCCTGGAAATGAACAACAATTTGGTCACCCTCATCCGGGCAGCCCATATGGATTACCAATGGGTGGTCATGGGCAACACGAGCAATATTATAATAACGATCAGCAAGGAACACAACAAATTCAGCAGGGACCACAAGCACCACAACAGGGCAGGCAACCACAAGTAGCACGCCAAAACGCTATGACAAACGCCCACACAAATATTTTCACTACTACCGCTAATGGCACACCTGCGCTGTTCCGCAGAACAGCAGTGATCGTGGAGAGTGTTTTTTCTGTCCACAGAACAAACACCTACCCAGATTAGGACAGGCCACAGAGAACACTTGCGTGTCCAGATCTATTGACTACCCTATGTCCAGATAAGGAACCACTGGTGGAGGTGGAGATAAGAAATATACAGTTCATCTTCATGGTGGACTCAGGGGCAGAAAAATTGTGCATCATAGAAGGCTAGTTTCCGCTCTCAGGCTGAAATCTGTAAACACAGGGATTTTCTCAGGCAATTTTGAAAATTCCCTAAACAAAAGATTAGGATATAACGGTGGGAGGAAACACGGTGTGGGCAACCCTCTTATACAATGAAGATCCACTCATAAATTTGCTGGGGAGGGACTTTCTCAGTAAGCATAACATGGCCATTTCTTTTACAGAACGAGGGGTAGTGTGCTCTACTGCAGGGGTATGACTACTAAGAGCAATCTTAATGCATCTGCAACAGCAGCACAAGGTTCGTACCTGAAGCTGCGTGCCTACCGTTGCAGCCACATCAACCCGAAAGCGATATTCAAACCATCCGTATTTTCACAAAGATGGCTGGCGCCATCAACAAGCCATTGTAGAGGCTACACTTTCGGCGCAGCCCCCAGCTCTGATTGGATGACCCGCACAATATTGGCCACTTGCTGCGAACATCATGCCAACTACTAAGGGTCGCTACCAAGGGCCTGTCTCTGCCTGTCTTGGCATGTCATAATAATAATAATAATAATAATTTGGCATTTATATAGCGCTACGAACCCTCAGGTATCTGAGCGCTGCTTATTATTACCCACGGTGTGTGGTGCTCATTTATCGACCTCGGAAGGATGAAAGGCTGAGTTTGGCCCCACCGGGATTCGAACCTGCGTTAGCAGGCTCTGCACGGATGTCAAAGCGAGCGCTCTACTCGCTGTGCCACTTGACCGGCATAAAGTCTCACATCGATAGGGATTCTTTTTTATTATTATTAATTGTTCTTTTATAACAAGCTTAACACCAGTGAGTGGTTTCGGGATTCGAACCTGGGTTGCATTGCATTGCATTGTCTTGCTTCCAAAACACAAGACTTGCCCCTGAGCTAGCCTTCACCCAGTCCGGCTGATCCCACCTTGATTCCCTCAGTAAGCACCGCATTAGAAAATGTATAACAATCATCTCCTTGTAACAAATGACATTTGCGCTCCTCGATCCCCACATACATTTGGCCCCAATGCCTAACACAAACATTTACACTGATCGCCCACCAATGGCCTATCTCGAGGAACAAGTGACTCCATTGCAGATTTAAATATGTTATTGCTGTATGTATAATCTGTGCACACTATTAGCGCAGCGTATGGCTCATTGTGGTTACTTTACATAATTTCTGAGGCCACATCTAGATTGCTATTCTATATTATTACTGAGACTAGGCCTATCCCTTGCTGAATTGTATATATATATTGCTACTACTACCGCACCACCATTTCTGTTCATTCTAAACCCATTAGCATTAGATATTCAATACCGTTTGCATAGAACTATGATGGGATCAAGGTTTGGTTGCTTCTCCGGCTATTTCTGTGACTGTATGCAGGCCTACCAGTTCTTGATGCCTGATTCTACTGCCAATATTGCACTACCACCTGGTCTATGCCTAGTAGGCTCACTTGCACATGCCTCTAGTGCTGTATGCCTACACCTTACTAGCCCATTGTGCCCAAAGGTATTAGCTCACTGTGCCAATGTATCAAACTTTATACTAGTCCACTGTGTTGAACCATTCTAGCCTATGCATCCTCTTTGTGTCTAAGATATTAGCCTACACCTGACTAGACCACTGTGCCCAAAGGTATTAGCTCACTGCATTAGTGCCATTGTATCAGCCTATATACTATTCCACTGTGTTGAACCATTCTAGGCTATGCATCCACTTTGTGTCTAAGGCATTAGCCCATACCTGACAACAATATTGTGCCCAAAGGAATTAGCTCATTGTATCAGTGCCAATGTATCAGCCTTTCTACTAGTCCACTGTGTTGAACCATTCTAACCTTTTCATCCTCTTTGTGTCTAAGGTATTAACCCATACCCGACTAGCCTATTGGGTTGAACTACATTAGCCAATGTATATGCTGAACTACACCAGACCATGGCCCTCATTCCAACCCAGGTGGTAAGTTCCCTACTTTACCACCATGGTGTAAACTCTGTTTACACCATGGTGGATGGCGGATTTACCGCCCCATTCCAAGATGAGTGGGGCGGTAAATCCCCAATCCCCATTTACCCTTCCCCATTCCCATTTTTGCCCCATAGGGCATAATGGGAGTGGGGAAGGCGCTAATTACGGCACCGTAAATTATGGTGCCGTAATTAGCGCCAAGGATGCTTAGCGCCTTGGTAATTAACGCCTGCTAAAAGCAGGTGTTAAGGTGGAAATCAGGCGTTAAGGGTTAACGGCGCCGACGGCGCCGTTAAACCCTTAACGCCTGGGTTGGAATGAGGGCCCATGTATGCTAAACCCCTTTGTTGACCTCTTCTGTGCAGATTAGAGTAATTACCATTGCATGATACTATTTTACTGAGCCTTACCTGACCTCGAGGCCCTATGCACACTACCCTGCTATACTTAGTCTCCTTAGGCATATTCCTAACACTAGATGTATTAACTAGTTTTCAAAGCCCACCTACCTGTATACTATGTTCTCATCATATTTCAATTACTATGGCAAAACCCTTGACCAGTGTGCCTATTGCACCCTCTCCCATTATTCTGACTCATGACCATCAATCAAGTAAGTCAAACACCTACCTGGGACCACCCAACCATAATAACCCCAGTAACATCACTTACAGAAACTCCAGACTTTGCACTCGTTTACCCAAAATATTTGAACCTCCGGCTAGCTTTGTGACTACCTTAGACTGCCTGAGAAAGAGCACACCTAATAGACAAACTGTATCTACAAAAAGACTACTCTTAAGACCTCTTCACCTTCTAAATCACATAGCTGCTTCCAGACAAAGTCCCAAAAATCCAAGCCCCATATTGGTGCATATAATATGGGAATTATATGCAGCTCATCTCCCCCTCCTTCGCTAGACATCCCCACTCAAGACCTTAAAGGGGCCTTAATAAACGCAAGATCATTAGTCGTGCATGCTACAGAGATAGCTGACCTTGTAGCAGCAGAAAACTATGACTTCTTAGCCATCACTGAAACTTGACTGCATGATGCAGCAGGTCCGCCCCTGACTCTAGCAGTCCCAGTTGAATACACCATTCTGAGAGCAGATAGACGTGAATCACGAGGAGGAGGCATAGCCAGTATCGCCAAAACCAACCTGTCCATGAGATGAGCCCCTTCTCCAGACATTAAATCATGCAAATTCCTTTCAGTCAAAATACCCATTGCCAACTCCCAAACTCTTAATATCCATCTCATATATAGAGCGCCTGCCCCTATTGGCACCTTCAACGAAGATATCTCCACTATTCTGTCAGAGAACCTAAAAATACCTCACAAACCATACTGCTGGGTGATCTTAATTTGGGATTTAATGACCCAGAAGACCCACCAGCAACTACCGTGGCTAATATCCTTGTAGAACTCGGCTTCACCCAGCGAGTAAACCTTACAACACACATCAAAGGGAGACTACTGGACTGTGTAGCAGATTACAAGTGTAACACCTCGATTACTATGATCACCCTTCAAATTTGGAAACCACCACCACCTTCTATCATTTACGTTGGTAACTAAAAGGCATACTCCTAAATTGACCTTATCCTCCCCTCCCACACTAACCAGAAAGAAAAATATTATCACACCAGATAAACTTCTTCCCCGTATCCTACCTATTCTCAACTCACTACCTAGCAACATGGAAGCTAATTCATTAGTTGATGAGTACGACAAAATCATGACCATCTCCCTGGATGAAATTGCCCCTTTAAAACTGAGAAACAGTAAGCCCAAAGGCCACCTCAATACCTGGTTCACCCCACATTTGAAAATCCTGAGAAAAGATAAGAGAAAATGTGAAACTGCATGGAGATTACTCCCCTCTGCTGAAAACAAAATAAATCTAATTAATACATCAGCTCAATACAACAGAGATATCCTTTTAGCGAAATGAGAAACTTACAACAATAGAATTATGCAAGCTAATTCCAGTATGAAAGAAGTATTCACTATTTCAAAGAACTACAAACGCCTATCCCAGTACAAGACAACTGTGTCAAAGACAAAACCGGATGCTCCAATATTCAGCATGCCCTAGTTAATAAAGTATCTAATCTTCAGAATACGAAAGCACAAAAGAAAGCTTCCCTTTCTTCCTCGACTCTACTTAACATGCCCCCCCTTAAACAATTCACCCGCTTCAGCATCTCCAAAGTCTCGTTTCTTGAGGTTGAGAAGGTTATACTTTTGCTCAAACCTTCTAATTGCCAGGGTGACCAATGCCCTGCTCAACTAATCATGGATGCTGCAAGAGACCTAGCTCTGTTTCAATTCTAAACTCAACAACGCCTCTTTCGTTTCAGGACTATCCCAAGTAACCTTAAAAAGTCCTGGGTACTCCCTCTCCTTAAGAAACAAACACTAGACCCATCCATACTGACTAACTACAGGCCTATTACGACAGTGACATTCCTCCTAAAATGTCTAGACAGAATATATCCAAATTCAGAAGTTCCAACACGGTACAGAAACAGCACTAATTGACCTCAAGGACCAAATTGATGAGCTGTGAGACAATGGAAAAGTAGCCTTGCTTCTCCTTCTTGACGTCTTGGCTGCATTTGACCTGGTGGACAACAAGGTTCTATGTAGCCACTTGGACTCAGAGGCCACTTCTCCAAGGAGGCCATAGTTTGGATACAATCCTTCCCCAGCAATAGGACTATGAGAGATTTTTCTCCCTCGTCTGCTGCTGACCCTATACCCATAACCTGTGGGTTGCCCCAGGGATCATGTGTCTCTAGGACCTTGTATAATATATTTACCAAGCCCCTTTTCGATGAGCTGGACCATCTTGGTATCACCTACACTGACTATGCAGATGATACTCAGATTCTTTCTGTGGATTACGATAAGGATTTGGCCTTGGTGAATAGAATTTAAAGCATCATTCAGGCATGGATGGCCTCTCATGATCTATGCCTGAATGATGACAAAACACCACCCATGATCACCACCCATCTCATAATATTAGGTCACAAATACTCCTTCTTCATCATTGACGGGAACCCCATTAAAGTTGCCAAAGAAGTAACAACTTTAGGTTTTCACCTTGACTCTACCCTCTACCAAACAAGTAAATACTCTAGCCTCCTCCACTGCATACACTTGTAAATGAATTAGAGTTGGCAAACATTTCCTATCTTCTAACAGTTGTATCATCCTTGCCAGAGCTCTCATCCTGTCCAAATTGGTCTACTGTAACGCCCTCCACATTGGTGCCAACAAATACATTATCAAGAGAATACAAATACTCCAAAATAATGCTCTCAGAGCTGTGCTAAGAATATCAGGAAAAGAGCATATTTCTGATACTAGACAACACAACTGGCTATCTACCAATGACAAAATCTGCTTGAAACCAGCATCTCTCACCCATAAATGCTTAAATAATAGGGCACCCTGTTACTTGATAGAAAGATTCAATATAAACATTTCAAGTAGACCTATCAGAACAGTTAACACCAACTGTCTCCTCGTGCCAAGAGTCAAACGTGCCAAAATCAAGGGCAGCAGCTTCCCAGTCAAGGCAGCTCAGCTGTGGAATTCCCTACCACCTTCACTAAGAGCTGATCAAACAGTCACTAAATGTTCACAGAGTCTCATCAACTGGTTAAAAGATAGTGGTCCTCATTATAAAGGTGGCGGTGACAGTATGAACAGTGCTGGTAAGGCACTGGCACCGTTCATATCGTCCCGCCACATTACAAGTTCTGCTCGTGGGTTCCTGACAGCCTGCCAGGTCTTACCTGGTGGGCTTTGCAGCACCCGCTGGCAGAACTCGTGATTGCACAGACACCGTTATCAACGGTGCCGGTGCAACCATGCTCCCCAACCCCATTCTACCCTATGGAGCAGAATGGGGATCAGGAGACCGGCAATACAACCATCCGCGAATGGGCAATTACCAGCCCATCCATCTTGTAATGGGCCAGTTATTGCCCAATCGCGGGAGGCGGTGCCGGTAGCGAGCATGGCGGTAGCCGTGCCTGCCATACAGGCACAGCTACTGCCATGCTCATAATGAGCCCCAGTGACATGTAATACATCGGCCCTTATGCTTGTTCATTGTATCTACTGCCTTGTAAAGTATGCTCCTACATGCACTGTGTTTTACTTTATTACCTGCCTTTCTGTATTCACTTCAGCCTTTCATTTTGTATGTCATGCTTGTATGCCATTTAATGTCCTATTTGCCTTTATTGTACCTATTTGCCACTTTGTAAGCTGTAAGCCTTCTTGTAACCTCTGCGCCCTGATACATTTGGGTCTGGCGTTCATTATACATAAATAATCAAATAAATAAACAATGATCAGTACCATGACAAATGAGATAGCGGTAAGGGGAGTGCCCACGGATGTTGACATGTTCATTTATGCGATACAGGTATTAGCGGAGTGGTGCCTGATATAACGCGAAAGGAATGGAGAGTACCATCCGATTTTGTTTTCCACCCAGTAGTGAGTCCAGAAATTGTGCCTGGTACAATCCTCTCAATTGGCCTATAAAGTGTGCAAGTGTCAGCTAAACATATTGTGGCAATAGGACAGGACGTGCATGGATGTGAGTGTAGAACAGTGTTATGTATTGACCTGAACATAGCGATACACAATCTTACTGATGAAGAACTGTTCACTGACAGTGACACTGATGGGGAGATAATAATGGAAATATGTGTGCCCTGTGATATAATGATTCAAAATAGGGAAGTAAATAACCCCCTCATGGCCATTGTCAGTGTACCTCCTTCGATTTTTGATGAGGATATGAAACAAGTACTGCCAAATGTATGAACAACAGGGCCCCATGACGTAGGACTCTTACAGGAAGTAACACCCATAAAAATAAAACTTAAACCAGAGTGAAACAGTACCCACTGTCCAGGAAAGCAGAAGAAGGAATAAAAGAAACAATAAATGCCTTATTACAACAGGGCATTATTGTGTCATGAAATTCACCATGCAACACTGTGATTTACCCTATAAAAAGGCAAAGGGCGGGGCTTGGAGGATGATCCAGGATCTCCACCCACTTAATGATGTCATACAGAAGGAGTTCCCCCTAGTGCCAAATCCTGCATCCATTTTGTGTAGTGTTCCAAAAGAAGCCACGTGCTTCACAGTGGTGGATCTGAAGAATGTTTTTTTCTCAGTACCACTCGACCCCAGTTATCAACACCTAACAAAATTTAACCTGGGGTGAAAAAAATATGAGCACTGCAGAGTACCCCAAGTTTGTTGCAAAAGTCCCCGCATCTTTAAGAGAATTCTGCACAAAGACCTTGACAACATCGATGTAAAAAGCACCATAATTCAATACGTTGACAACCTTCAAATTTGCAGTGAAAATGAAGTGCAATGTAGAGCAGATTCAATAACATTATTGAACTTACTAGCAACAAAAGGGTACAAAGTGGAAAAGGGAAAACTGCAATACTGCTTAGCAGAAGTGTTGTATCTGGGGCAGTTAATATCCAAAAGATGGTAAGAGAATCGTACTATACAGAGCAGCATCAATACGTCATACTCTAATGCCCAAAAGTGTAAAAGACATGCAAACATTCCTCGGCATATGCAATTATTGCCGTGCATGGATACTAGATTATGCTGCATATACACACCCCCTTCTCCAGGAGCTGAAAGAAGCTCAAAAGAACAGTGCTCCAATAAAGTGGACACAGGAGATGAGCAGCCAGTTCCTCAAATTGCAAGATCTTATTATAAAATCACCCGTCCTAGCGACACTAGATTATGATCGGGAGTTTTATTTATTCTCCCACTGCAATGGGACACTAATGACAGTATTATTGACGCAAAAATAATCACTGGGCCACAAGCCATTGGCCTATTACAGCAGCACATTGGACTCAGTAATGCGAGGGCACTTCACGTGTGAACAAGCCCTCACTGCAGCAGCCTTCGCGATAGAGAAAAGCGCCACCATAATAATGGGATGTTCTGCAACACTATTTGCTGAACACTCTTTAATTGCCATATTCGAAAGGTCCAAGTCTACACTCACAACACATAGAGCAACTGCATACAAAATCATCATCTCAAGCCCAAACATACACTTTGTATGCTGTAAGACTGTAAACTCAGCCATCTTCATCACTGGACCCTACACAGTACAAGACATGCAAGTGCACGACTGCGCTACGTATGAGGGGGAAGGGGATGATATTCCCAAAGCCAGTGAAAACACCCTAGAAGAAGGTGAGGTGCACTTTGTGGACGGGTCAGCATCCATTGACTGCGAGACAGGAGAAAAACATGTAGGGGCAGCAGTGGTGAGAATAGAAGGGGACGAATATGAAGTGATAGTGCAGAAATGCCTTCCCTCACACTTTTCAGCACAACTAGTAGAACTCATAGCCTTAATTGAAGCATTGCATACAGCCAAAGGATGTGCAGTGACAGTTTACTCAGACTCGGCATGCGTGACAACGATGGTGCATTCTGGCATGTCACCATAGCGACTAAGAGGGTTCAGGAGAGCGGATGGCTCTCCTGTACAACATGCTCAATTGTTGAATGACCTTATTGAATCATTAGGAGAGCCATCAGTAGAAGCTTTAGTGAAGTGTCAGGCCCACACAAATAATACAGACGTGATCTCACTAGGGAACACAGCGGCAGATGCCGCTGTGAAGGAAACAGCATACTTTGATGTTCCCCAAACACACAAAATGACAAGGAAGAAGGGTGCAGTTCCACACCCATAATTCAAATAATAGAATTGCAGAAACGTGCCCCATCAGATGAACAGGAAGTATGGACAAAGAGAGGGTGCAAACAGTCACCCACAGACCTCCTTTAGCATCATGTAATAACAGGAAAAGTGGTAATGCCGGTAGAACTACTACAAGTAGCCTTCCAACAGCTTCATTTCCCCGCACACGTAACCAAACAACACGTAGCGGCATATATCCAAGACGACTGGTTTGTTCCCAAACTGCAAGAACTCCCTTAGGACGCTGCGAGGAACACTGCCGCGTCCTTCAGGACCATTCCGAGAATTACACATTAATTATGCCGATAAGGGAGAAAGGTGCTACGGAGCCAGATATCTCATAGTGGCAGTGTGCCCCTTTTAACACTGGGTGGAGGCAGGACCCTGTGCACACCCAGACGCCAAATGCACAGCAAAGTTCCTGGTGAGAGAGGTGTTCCCTAGGTGGTGGATTTGGGATGTGATCCGTTCAGATAACAGCACTCACTTTGTAAATGACCTCTTCAAAGAAGTGACCACATTGCTGGGTGTGAAACACAAACTTTGTTCAATTTATCACCTGCAAGTGAATGGGATGGTAGAAAAGATACCCTAAAAAGAACTGGGTATATTGCTTGCCTCTAGCACTGTTCCAGTTCAGAACACAGCCAAGTAAGGAGTCCCCACACAAAATAGTGATGGGGAGGCGCATTCAAACGCCACTACCTCCATTTAGAAGAGCAGCAGATGCTCACAGTGCTGCCACAGTGCTGGGGGATAAGTTCAAAGAAAATCTCACCCAACTGAAATGAGCTGTGTGAAGTATAACAAAACAAATAGCACCCCCATTTACACGAGAAAATGAAACTGATACAAACACTCCAGCAGCAGACAGCCCAGCGTTACAGTTAATGCCTGGTGAGAGCGTATATGTGCGCAGTTTCGTGCAGAGATGGAACTCTCCACGGTTCCATGGCCCTTATGAAGTAGTGTACTGCACTCCCTGGCTGTAAAAGTTTCGGACTTAAAGTATTGGATCCATCTCACAGATGTAAGAAAAGCACACAATAGCACAGCATACAATGGTGGGCAGCCACAAGAGCAGGAATTTGTTGTGCCATAACAAATGGGTACTAATAAACTGTTGGGCAAAGAAAATGAAAAATAGACCTTGAATGCAGAAAGTTCGTAACAGTGTCCAGATTTAGTAAGAAGTATGTAAACGCTGAAAAAAATAATTGGTTTACAAATGCAAATATCTATCTCTATCTCCATCTCTGTATCTCTCTCTCTCTCTCTGGTTCATTACTCTATTTCTGTTCTATTTCTCTCACCATTTATTTCTCTTTCTCTGTTCTTCTCTCACTGTCAGGTTCTCTAAGACAAATAGATATAAGTGCCTGTTGAGGTGTAAAAAAGATAATATTTGATTTATTTGTGTGTACTTAACCTATTTATATGGACCCTTCAGTTGGAAATATGGTGGAAAGGAGGGCCCTCACTAACAACACAACAAATGTAGATAGCAGTAGGAAAGACATTAGCGCTACTAGAGCTTATAATTATGACTGTGGGTTTTATTTTGTAGCTATTGTTTTCTCTACAATAATATTTTGTCGGGACTTTACTGGAGTATAACTTTTATATTAGGTGATATAAAATGGAGGGGCGGGGTACAATTAATTCAAGAAGGGTTGAGCTAATTGGGAATGGGTTCAAAGTAATATTGGCCCACAATGCCTCCTTAAATATTAACCTTACCACTCTGCACAAAAACTGAACTGTCAAGAGCCCTATTTTTACATATGCTGCTATGGGTTATCATGTTGATAACATATCCAATGACTATAATGCTGACTCTCCTGTTTTTGATGTTGGCAGATCGCCATATGCATATATGATATGATATGATAAGGCATTTGTAACGCGCCTATACACAAGTGTTTCAAGGCGCGACGAGGCAGGGGGGGAACAAGGGGAGACAGACAACGATCTTACTAGGCCAGGTGTCATTCAGATCACGCAAGTGCAAGGGTAGAGGGGAAGGGAAAAGTGCATGGGGGAAAGGGAGAGGGGAAAGTGCAGTACAGGGTTATTAGCATACAGCATACAGGATAAATAACAAGGGCCAGCTAGTGGCAAGTGCGAGGTAAGTGCAGACAAGTGCTGGGAAGAGGGGCTGTATGGATACAGACACAGTCCCGTAGTGCAGGGGTTGCCGTGGAGGCAGTGCAGGGGAGAGTGGCTGGGCCGAGAATGGTGAATGGCCCAGTTGCAGATTCAGTGAAGTTTCAGTAATATTAGCAGGGGAGAGGGGGAGAGAAAGCGGAGGCAAAGAGGAAGGTTTTGAGGTGCTTCCGGAACCGGAGGTGGTTCTCCTCAAGTTTCAGGGAGGTAGGAAGGCTGTTCCAGAGGGTGGCCCCTGCAGTGGAAAGAGATCTGCTCCCAACTCATTGTTTGGAGAAGCGGCTGACCCTGAGGGAGTTGGAGGCGGATGAGCGAAGAGCTCGAGAAGGAAGATATTTAGGAAGAGAGAGTTGAAGGTATTTTGGCCCAAGGCCCCAGACGGCCTTGTGGACAATGCAGAGGGTTTTGAACTTGATCCTCGCAGTCACTGGGAGCCAGTGTAGTGATTTCAGTCCTGGAGAGATACGGTCCCTGGGCTTGAGGCCAAGGACAAGTCTTGCAGTCCTGTTCTGGATGAGTTGCAAAGGGCGGAGAGTAGAGGCGGGCAGATTAAGATAGAGGCTGTTACAGTAGTCCATCTTAGAGAGAACCAGGGCTCTAGAGACAGTGAGCTTCTGGGGGAAGGAGAGGAAAGGAAGGATACCTCTGAGGAGGTGTAGCTGGTAGTGTGACTTCTTAGATACATCGGATATGTGATGAGAGAAGGAGAGTGTGGAGTCGAAGATGACCCCAAGGTTTTTTGCCTTGCAGGTAGGAGCAGGAAGAGGGCCCAGAGAGGCCGGCCAGAGAGCAGCAGGGAAGGAGGGAATGGGAGTGCCGATGAGTAGAATCTCGGTCTTACTGGCATTAAACAGAGGTTGTTGGCGGCACACCATTCCTGGATAGCAGAAAGACAGTCAGAGATGAGGGAAGGAGAAGAGGAGGCCGAGGGTAGCCTGAAAATGAGTTGGGTATCATCCGCATAGCACTGAAAGTAGGGTCAGAGAGCGGCGATGTGGTGGGCGAGAAGTGCCAGATACTGGTTGAACAGCCAGGGAGAGAGGTTAGATCCCTGGGGGACACCACAGGTAGAGAAGAAGATGTCAGAGAGGAAAGACCCCAGTTGGACCTGGGAGGGTCGATTTGAGAGGAAAGAGGTCAGCCACGTCAGAGCCTGACCAGTGATACCGAGGTTATCACAGAGACGGTTGAGCAGGATGGTATGGTTGACAGTATCAAAGGAAGAAGAGAGATCAAGCAAAATGAGAACACATGGAATGTTAGAGTCAAGGTTCGAGAGCAGGTCCTCACGGATGTTCAGGAGAGCAGTTTCCGTGCTTCTGGCAGCTCTGAAGCCAGACTGATGGTCATGAAGACTACCAACACATTCAGCATGGAGATTAAGCTGGGAGATGGCCAGTTTCTCCAGGAGCTTGCCCAGGAAGGGAGTGATAGAGATTGGGCGATAGTTAGCTGGGCAGGAAGGGTCGGAAGAGGGTTTCTTAAGAAGGGGGTGCACAAGGGAGTGCTTGAGAGGGGATGGGAAGACTCCAGAGGCGAAGGAGTGATTGCAGAAGTCAGCAAGGGCAGGAGCCAAGGAGTCAATGTGGTCCTTGATACTTTTGGAGGAACAGGGGTGGACCTGTTTTGACGAGACTTTCATAGATCAGACTTGTCTTGAAACCTCGTCAGCAGAAAAAAGGGGAAAGGAAGAGAAAGAGAGAGGAGGGGTGGTTGCAGAAGAGCCAGAGGAAGGGCAGGGAAAAGAGGGGGGAAGCTTATAGGAGGAGAGTGAGGACAGGATGTCCTGAGTTTTTGAAATGAAGTGAGAGGCCAGTGCCGTGCAGAGGGCCTGGGAGGGGACAGGAGAGGTAGAGACTGCAGCAGGGTTGGCCAGCTCCTTGCATATTTTAAAGAGTTCGGCCGAATTGTTAGATGCCGCAGAGATGCGGGCTTGGATAAGGGCTCTCTTCTTGGTGAGAACGGAGAGCCGGTATTGCCTTTGGAGCAGGCGACAGGCCAGTTTGCAAGAGGATGAACATGAAGCACGCCATTGCCTCTCTGCCACCCTGCACTTGCGTTTAAGGGTGACGAGATCCGAGTCATACCAGGAGTTACATTTGGCTTTGGGCTTCAGGCGGATTCTCATGACAGGGGCAAGGATATCAAGAGTATCAGATATAGCAGAGTGGAGAGGGCTGTGTCAGGGTGGGAGTCAGCCGAAGGGAGAAGAGGGGGCAAGAAGGTGGCAGCGAAAGCCTCAACTGACACGCGCTTCATGGGTCGGATGACCGAGAAGGAAGGTGGCAGTGATGGGGGTGGCTTTGCCTGTGGGTTAGGGAGGGTGAGGTGGGAGGAGAGGAGAAAGTGATCACTCCAGGAGAGAGGAGTGGAGAGAGGGACAGAGAGGGGAAGGTCAGAGGAGATCAGGGCATCAAGAGTGTGCCCTGCAGAATGAGTCGGCCCAGACGGGAGAATAGAGAGTGAGAGAGAGTCACAGAGGTTGCGAAAGAGTCCAGATATATGCACACAAATGAAGAACATACCTCAGATGGCTATAATATGCACTTTAAGCCCTATGTCCAAACCACACAAACGTACCCAGTATCACAGTCCTGGTAGAGTGGTAATCAACAAAATGATGAAACATGGACGGATATTTTTCCTATACGATATCAAAAGGTGAAAAAGATGTATAATGGTCTAGTGGCCAATAAGAGATGGAAAAGGGGGGTAGAATGAAAGAGGTATGATGAATACCATGACCTGGGATTAGATACTGTAGAAGACCCCTGCCACCCTGACCAATCCAATAAATGGTATGTAGATATGAATGTGACAGCTAAACAGGCAACCAACGAAAGTTGTTATGTTTGCTCTTTGATCCCCCATGCATTTGGCACGCCCAAATTTCTCTTACCCCAAGAAACGCCTTTGCCGGATGCCAAGTGTTCATCTAGCCCTCTGTAGGATTCGGAGCACCTTCTAGGCACACATGGTAAAGATACAAATGCTGGAGAAGAAGTAATCTGTGTGAAAGAGTCATTTTTTATCATCAAAGGGACAATGTTCACGGAAAACAAATGGCATGAAGAGACAATCACATGTAAAGCCGAAGCACTGCGAGGACTGTCAGAAGAAAACTTTCAATGGGTCAAATGAACATGCACTCCAACATGGTCTCAACACATTGCCCAAGTAACGTGGGTAACAGCCCTTCAAAATACAAAAATAAATACAGCACAAATTCTATTTTCACGGTGAAGGGAAGGTGACCATGTGCTCAAATAAACATTGCAATAAAACAATCATCCTTCGAGATATGAAAAAAGGCACAGCAGCATTAATGGACACTTACTGGGTGTGTGGCAAACCAGGATACCTTCTCCAACCACCATTCTGGAGAGGTAATTGCGCCATGGCCACATTGCATTCAGCCTTGATGGTGATCCCGGAAAGCCATGTCCAGGGGGGAAGGGTGCCAACTGAAATCTTGTCGGCAACCCAGCCAGCAACTGAAGAGCCCTCCACATACGACATCCTGTCAGAAAATTAACTGCGGAAAGAGTGTCTCGCAAGAGGAGGTAATTGAACTACATCTCCAGCAAATCATCAGACCTCCTGGCAGAGATTCCTGACCAATATAAACTCTTCAATTCTGCGGAAACCTTCTTTGCCTCCCTCCTCGTTCCAGGCGTCCAGGCACGAACCAATGCCAAATGACTTCAAATTTTGCACTGGGAACTGATCTAGCTGGCCAACGACATAGAACAAGGATTCAACATGATCAAAGTGGAACTTCAAGCCCTGTGGTTGATGACCTTGCAGAACTGGTACTTCCTAGATCTACTCACAGAAATGGACGGCAGTGTTTGGCAAAAAATCGGGAGTGCATGCTGTACATTTGAACCTTCTGCCGACGCTGACAATGGCACCCTATCACACGTGATATCTGCAGTACACAACCTCGGTGAAACAATGAAGAAAGAAGGGGGGACCCAACCCAGCAACTGATTTGACTACTTTTTTGACTGGGTACCTTCCCGTTTCAGAACTATGATGAAAACGTTTTTCCCACTCATCATTTTCCTGTTGTTGATTGTTTGTGTGTGCCAGGTCAGGGTTCGATGTCTAGTTCTAAAATGATGATGGTGACAATGGGAAACTGACAAAGTACAAATTATGAAGGATGCACAAATGCAGACCGGGGAATCTGGCAACCCTAAATACTATATGACTGCAGTGTATCATTACCCAGGGGACCGGGTGAACAACTTGTATCACATTACAATTAAGGAACCCCGGGAATTAGAATGGCATAAGGAAGTATTGGTATATTTGGATGGGGACGGGGGAACATACATGACATGCACCCCCGATGAATATCCTAGAAGGGGTCAATGTTTACAAGGTGTATGCAGAGCATGGATGCCAATACAAGGGACACCTGCTTGGGACAAGGCAGTGTTGGAAGCGGAGCACTACAGGAATGCTAATAATAATAAACAGTAGTTTGTTTCTTTAGATGTAATGAAAGGGAGGAATTTAAGGAAGGAGGGGGTCTGTTTAGCTCCCCCATACATTCTACGTGAGAGGGACCACTTGCTCTTGTACTAGTGGAGGGACACCTTCCTTGCCCTTCTGCTGCCTCAGGGGACAAGGCCCTGGCATAAGCAGAGGTGGTACTATTGCAAGACACACTTGGACTCCATTTTGTGTACTCTTGACTCCATCTTTGGACTAAACCGCATTCTGGTATTGCAAAGTCTCCTCTCCCCTCAGAAGTGCCGTGCACAGCGAGCACTGACAGTCCCCACCGCTTTCCTCCCACACCTGTACATCCCAAGTGCCTTTCTCATGGATGCTTTGAGACAAGATGTTGCAAATAAACAGGGTATTCTTTTCATTCTTCCTCTGAGATCACTGTCCTGTGTGTGACTGGGCCAAACCATGACTTGTAGTTCATCTCAACAAACCTGCTCCTGCACCTCTGACACCCACTGTTGGAAAATGACTGCATGTTTAACCGTGTGCCCCTCCAAAACTATTCTCTTGATGTAACAGAAGTGTGACCCTTCCTTTTTGATCACCCTAGAGTGCGCCCAATAAAACTAAATCCCTGTCACAGTATGTTCTGTCCTAAACTAACATGTGTCACTCCAACCCCCGCACTGATGTGCCAGATCTGACAGCTATCAATCCCGCCCCCCACAGGTTACCTGTGGGTCAAGACCCCCACCCATTCACCTTACCAGTGACCAACAGTAAGATAATGCATACACATGTGTACAATTTATAGGACTCTCGTAAAATCTTTTAAGGTATAGTAATGATCATTATTTACTGCATGTCTAGGATAAGTGGTTAGATTAGTTAGCCAAACCAGCCGCCTCTCCAGACCTGACCCAACCTTCACCTCGCACGGACCGGCCCAGATGAACCACGTGATGTCCAACCTCCCCCCAAGTGATCAGCCAATCTCATGGAGCCGGCCTTTACAGTGCTATTCTCGCACCCCTACCCTTACCAATCAAATTGTAACTTGTAGCCTGTATAGAAATCATCACAGATAATGCTGTAACCCTTTAAAATGTATTGTTTCTGTATTGTTTGCCAGAGCGCTCTCAAAGCAACAGAGTTCTCCGGATGCTGAATCTTATACAAACCTTTGCTGACTCTCAAAACCAATCTCTTGGTCTCATTCCCTAATGGGATGTGTCCTTTATTCTGTTTTTTTTATTGGTGATGTGGGGAGTGAGCGCCTTCAGTATGTCAATTGATACAGGGTGACATTCAATTCTATTTCATTTCATCTCATTTCATCTGATTAAGTAAGTGAGAAAAACACCTTATATAAACCTAAATCTAAGATGTGGGCAAGCAACTACCATCAGATTATAATAAGGCAGCCCTAGTGGCGTCTTGACAAAATAAAATGTCCTATACTAAAAAATAAGTATTGCCAATCCTTACAACTAAATACAAAAAGAGTGTGAGATAGTGTTCATAAAACAAAAGACGTGTTCACAAATGATGTCAGGATGTTTTAGCTTGGGGTCGATCTTCCCAACGTTTTGAGCACGGGACAAAGCAAGACTCCTGAGCACATCACATTCTTGAGCTTTTCCAGACCGAGAAGACAGTTCCGCTTCAGGTATCAGGACCTTCGGTGGTTAAGTCTCTTTTCTACAAAAAAGTTTCTTGCCTCAGAGGACCTGATGGGTTCCAAAAATAACAAACAAAAAGTTCCTTTCCAATGTACGTCTGGTGATGACTTCACCCTTGTGTCCCCCTCAGGTGGGCTCAGACCCTTCTCAACTATGTGCCTCTCTTTGGGTGATAATTCTTTACCCCTGGCTCCCCCTTTCTGGGCTCAGACCCCTCTCGAATGTCACCCTCCCTCCGGCGGGTTCACTGTAGCTTGTATACAAAGATATTTTCACCTTTTATATTCAGAATTTTTTTTTTAAACAGTTCACTGTGGAAATGTTTCTGTCTGGTTCACTCTTGTCCTCACAATGTTCATCGGGCATCAAGCTTCGCCCTGTTCTGTAGGCATCCCTCTGTCGGGTTAACCCTTGCCAATCTTACAGTTCCTTTGCTTCCCTTAGTTTCTAATTGTTTGCTCTTCAAAGACTTTCGGCTGTACAGACGATTTTGTATGACCACTTTGAGTTTTCTTTTGCGGCTCTCCTACGGCCTTCTGGTATCAGTAGTTTTAACTACCATGGGATTAACCAACGTCTCCCAAATGAGCACCCACATGGTGCCGGTCCCCTCTGCAGCTGGTTTTCCATGAATGTTAAAAGTTCTTTCTTTAATCTGCCATTTGCAAATTCCGTTCAACACAGTTCGGTTTCTTATTGGTTCTCGCCTCGGTTCACCGGGTGTGATGAACCACTTGGCCTTCGCCCAGATTTATTTCTCCATGTAATACATCTGCTATTAGGATGGGTGCCCTGAATTGAAGATAAAATAGTATGTTTGCACAAAGATTTCTTTTTATTTAGACCAGCAGTTTCTTTAGATATTCCACCTGAACAATCATCATAGTACATTTAGGAACAGCTATAACAAAGGAAGATAGAGTAATATTACACAGAACAGATAAGAAGAGTGTTGAGTGGTGCTCTGTTTTGTGCATTGATCCAACACTGCGCTTTACTTCTTTGACCGCTGAATAGCTTTTTCAAGATGATAATGACGATGAAGAGATGAATGTTGACATATGGATACCCTACCAGTTGACAGTAGAGCACAGTGAGGTACCTCAGAAAGTACTATTGACTAAAACAAGATCAACTAGCAACCCCCATGATGTAGGAAGTAGGAGTGATATTACATTGGGTTAGGAAGCACCCTATGTCAGGAGAAGCACATGAAAGAATACATGACACCATTGTCACACTATGACAATGGGGCATTATACAACCATCATAATCTCCATGCAATATGGCTGTGTACCCTGTAAAGAAAGCAAAGGGGGATTGTAGGTTTGTGCATAACCTCCACTTGTTAAACAACATAGTAGAAGCAGAGTTTCCAGTAGTGCCTAACCCAGCTGACATGTATTTTATAGGCCTGCTCATATTACCCATGCATCTGAGCTGCAAGCAGGCCTTTCTGCTGAAATGCACAGCATGATGAAAACACTTTCATATTTGCTGAAATGCACAGTGTGATGAAAACACATTTACATGCATGCTGCAAAATCTGCTTTACCATGTAGCTATGAAATACAGTAGACTTTTTTCATTAATCCGGGCTGTGCACCAGAGACCTTGGATCTGGGTACACTTTACTCTGCTTAAATAAACATAGCTGTCAGTTGATATGTAGACCTCTCTGAGAAAGAGGCAAATGATCGCACAAGAAACAAAACATAGATAACGGCAAAGACTGAGCTACAAAATGCAGTCCCTTCTGTAGTTATATTCAGAAGTTTTAAACAATATTCTGTAGTTCACTGGCATAGTAATGGAATAAACTGAAACCACCATTGAAGGACAGTGACTAGTCCTTGGCCAGTCACAAGTACAGTAATGACAGCAGAAATACCATTTTTGGCAACATGTCTAATTGTCCCTGGAGGACAGAAACCATGCTTTTCACCATGCTGCACACGTGGACAGTATATTATGTTATTATAATACATGTTTTCAGAGACTAGAGTTACCCTGCTCTTTTCAGTTTTTGTCCACGTGGACAGTATAATCAGATAATATACCATTTTTGGCAAAATACTTAAATACTGCTGAAGTACGATATAGTAGGCATAGAAGCCATGAAAATAGGGATGTTTAAGGGGGTGCATAACAGGGTAAACTCAACCCCTGGACAATTGGAGGTGACTGAGCTGACAGGACGATGGAGGAAGAAGCAGATGCTGGAAGAAGAGGAAAGCAGCTAGGTTTTTTCTCTGGATTTTTGAAGCCTAAAACTAGGTTCTGCATATTTTGATTTATTTTTTTGCAGAACTTGAACAGACACCTTATTCTGGATTTGCTATGTGCTAGCACCAGAAAGTCAAATGGACATTTAATTCTTTTTAAAGCATGTTATCCTAATTGTATGCATTTTTCCTTTTTTCCATTCTTTTCATTTTAGTTTTGAATTGTGGATTTTTTTCCAGGAATCCCTATTTTTCCAGCTCTTTTCAACTCCCTACCTTCTGCAGTTATTGCACTTAATGGGTTGTTTTGAACCCTGTATTTGATGTATTTGATTTCACATTGAGTAAGGTATTGAGGTATTGATTATTCATAGAGGCAGATGCCTCTAGGAGATTGCCTATTTTTATTGGGTGAAGCATGTGCTAGATTGCCTAGCATGTTCTGTGGTTAATCAGTCTTAGTCTTGATTTGAGGTAGAGGCAAAATACAATTGTTCAGGTTTTCCATCAATGGTTTATTGCATTTTAAGTGTGTTTTGTATAGTGATGATCGTAATGATGAGGCTTCTTTATTTCAACATTCTCGCAATTAAAATATTTATTTTTACATGAGAATTTAAGACACATTCATTGAGTGTTCATTACTGAGTGTTATCAGATGGCTTTGAACCTGAATATTAAGTGTGGGGCATCTATTTGAACTACTGTGTATTGATGTGTTATACAAAGTACTCATCATTTAATTCAGACCACGGGTTAATGGTTGGTCTGAGCAGTGGACTATCAATATAAATATATGTGGCAGTGGTAAATGTCTCCTGTGTTGGCAATTGTGAGCAGCTGCATACTGCAGGGATTGTTGGCCTGTTCTCATCTATGTTGCACAGTGACATGTGCGTGTGTTTCCCTACCCTTACACCTACAACAACACCAACTGGGCTGGTCATGGACACTCCCCTGGGGGCAGTGGTAATGCTCTGAAGGTAGGGTGATAGAAATCACGTCACAGCTAGCATTTTGTGTACTATTCCTTCAGGATCCACCCACTTCACAGTGATTGATCTTAAGAACACTTTCTTTTCCATAACATTTCACACAGTCTCACAATAGTTTATTGTGTTTACATATATGGGCAGATATTTCAAATCACTTGATTACTGCATGGGTACTGTGAATCACCCAGTGTTTTTAAAAGAGTGTTGGAAATGGACTTGGGAAATTTACAGACACAACGTCTAGTAATATAATATGCTGATGACCATTTGGTGTGCCGCATTGTGAAGATCAATACAGACAAGATTCAGTGATGTTTTTGACACTATTAGCAGAAAATGGGTACAAGGTGGATAAGGAAAAGCTGCAATATTGCCAAAGAGAAGTAATGTATTTGGGACAAATAATATCATAGGAAGGAAGGAGAGTAGCACCAGAAAGAGCAGAAGCAATACACAACACAGCCAACCACTGTAAAATAAATACATCAATTTCTGGAATTGTGCCACTATAACCAATCCTAGATCTTCGAGTACACCACCTACTCTAGACCCCTTTTACTAGGGATCAAAGAAGTACAAAAGGAAGATGGTCCCCTTATTTCGCCAGTAGAGATGATCAAATAATTTCATGTACTTAAACCGGCGATCAGCACTGCCCCGGTTCTCGCTATGCCAAATTATTTAAAGGATTTTTTTTCTTTTTTCCCATTCTAATGGATATGTGATGACAGCTGCCCTCACTCAGAAGACTCTAATGGGGCATCGATGCCAGCCCTAATATAGTATCCTTTTGGAGCAGTAATGCAAAACATTTTACATGTGAACATGTTTTGGCAGCAGCAGTATTTTCGATAGAGAAATCATTGACAATTACTATGGACTGTTCAGTGACTCTTTATGTAGAGCATGGCCATTTTGAGATTCTGGAAAAATCACAATCTACACTTAGCACACAGTGCATGCCAGGCTATGAGGTGATTCTTTCAAATGCCTTTATTAACATAGCGGGATGCTGTAATTGTAATTGGTAATCCTGCCACTTTTATTGCAGAACCTGTGGAGATGGTTGATCATGTACACGATTGCTCCATATACACTGACGTCTATAATGACATACCCCACATTTAGAAGAAAGCACTAGAGTGGGGAGGGATATTGGCTACAGAACGGTCCTCAACGATCGATCAGAACTTGGATTTGAGACATACAGGAGCAGCAGTGGTACATTATAAGAATGGGGAGTATGAAGTGGTAAATAAGTAAGACTTCCCTTGCATTTTTCTGCGCAAGCAGCAGAGCTATCTGCACTGATATCAGCATTAGAGATGTGCGAAAACCCCCCTGTCACTATTCATTTGGAGTCCACATAAGTTACATCCACAGTACATTCAGGTCTATCCCGATAGATAATAGTAACATGACACCAACAAATGAAAATGACTGAACAGTATAACACCTAACCCCAGACTCAAATAATAGAACTACAGGGACATGTTCCTTAACAAGAGCAAGGATTATGTACACAAAGGGGTGTTCATTGTCACCCACAGATTGAAATTGGAGACAGAACATTACAGGGAAGCCTATTATGCCTTTAGAACTGCTTACAATTGCCCTTGAACAATGTCAACATCCTTACAGACATCTAAAGAGTATATAGCACCAGATTTACAGGACAACTGGTTAATTCTCAATTTACCGGAGTATTGCAGTGTTTCAGCAATATACTGCAAGGCACACCCTATAAAAAGTGAAAGTTATGCTGCCTCGCCATCAATATGAACATTAAATATAATAACTAACGCTATATAATTGTTGTTGTGTGCTCCTTCTCCCATTGAATTGAGGCAGGTCATTGTGCTCATCTTGATGCCAAATCAGTAGTATGCCCTCTTGTATGTGAGTTATTTCCCTGGTGGGGGGCATGTGAAGCATTGCAGTCTGACAATGGATAGCATTATTTCAATGACTACTTTACAGAAATTACATATTCTTTGCTCATTAAACACAAAATGTGTTTAATGTATAACCCCCCCCCCAAGCCAATAGGGTTGTGTAACCCATCCGCAGCACACTAAAGGTGTGCCTTGCGAAGTTGTGTGCTACACTTCACAAGAATTGTCTTCAATACTTATCACTGGCTCTTTTCACTTTGCTAAATCAGCTAAGTTCTGAGCACCACCTTACCCTGCATGAGATAACCACAGGCAGACAACTTTCATGCCCCACTTCAGCCTGCGGGTGCACTTTCTGAAGCCCATATTTGTGCAGCTGTATTGAGTGACGAACTTCATGTATATCTTAGTGCCATGACCAATCCTCATCAGTTTATTTTCAAACAAATAAGGCCTCAATACTTATGGTTGGTAACAGCACTGATACCACCACCACAGCTCTATTCAGGAGATAATGGATTGATTAGAAATTGTGTTCATTGCTGGAATGAGCCTCTCTTTGTGGAACCTTTTAAAGTTGAATATGCATCCCCAACTGCTGTCAAACTGCAAAGAAGGAAGGGATGGGTTTCCTATGAGCGACATCAAGAAAAACAAGAGCAGCACCCCTTTCCAAAGACAAGAAGTGAAGAGAACAACCAGTGTAGTTTAGTTTCATGTGACTGTTTCCAATTCCATTTGTCCTTTTCAGACCGAGATTTTTGTCTCTTTCCCCACAGCACAGGGGATGTGAAGGACGTATGCAAAATGTGCCTTCTAAAGTTATAATTATTGTGTTTTCTATTTTTTTTTACTCCTTCTTTCCTCTCAATAGTTGTTGACACAAAAAGAGATTGATGTTATAAATGTGTTAGATAACTTGAGTGGAACGATAACTTAAAAAATTGAGTGTTATGGGTGCCCCCAGGATGTTTACACCGCAGGAGGTGTATGGCACACTGGGTCCATCTTGTATTATGTAAAACAAGAGGGTTATTTCAAAGACATTGGGCACACATACAGTGTGTAGAAAAGGATGAATCAGTTTTTGTTGATGATTTTATTAAACTTTAAAAATAGCATATATATTAGGGTCAAAACATATTGCAATGCACTATGTCTTATAGAGCCAAGATAGGGGGAGGTGACTGTTAGGGAAGACGCTGCCTTGGTGTTGGATGAGGCTGAAATTCACATAATAGGGGAGGTTTTCCACTTATGAAGATGGGAAGAGGGGATGATGGGATGCATAGCAGAGGAAATGGTAGGACTGACTGTCTTAATAACATAAGTCTTGCTGAATGGAGAAAGTACATCAAATTACATACCTGGATTGATGCAAAAGAAAGAACCATTTCAAATACAGAGACTTGCATACCCTTCTTTATGTTTTTCCATGCGCCGTGTGCGCTCCAGTATGTTGTGTAATTAGACTGTTTCTGGTGGCACTTATACAGGTGCAAGTATACTTCTGGTCAAGTGCAGGGGCAGAGTACAACACTTAGCAATGGAGAAATGCAAGATTCACCAATTTAGCTCTCTTCGGGACACTTCACAGGATGGGAGAAGGTGACTTCTAGCGCACTGTATGCATATTATGACAGGAGTTCTTCCAGTCACGGTTTTGGAGTCTTTCTAGAACAGGATCCTTTGAGGCTAGGATGCTGAAATTCGGCAGTAAGGTGGCTTGTACCACAAGCTGGCAACCACCAAGGTTCCGGGCACAAATTCAGGCCTACCATGGTTCTACTGAGGTAGCCCAAAGGAGAGCTGGTCAGTCGACCAGGTAACCCAGGGACACTTCCGAAGGGTCAGGATGGCTGAATCCGCAACAACACATTGAGGCTGGTTGATCCCACCAGTCCAGTGAGTGGAGCACTGCACACAACCTTCTCAGATCACGTAGTCTTACAGGTCTTCACATGGCCAGACCTCTTGCCAGGCTTCTTCAAGGGTCATCTTTGGATCTTCAGTCAGCTGTTCCACTACAGGGATTCTTGACTCCAATATTGATCTGAAGAAATTGCTGCAGGAGTCCTCTTTCTTATCCAACGTTGAATCCAAGTCCAATTGTAAGCATGTGCACCTTCAAACAGCCAGTAGTTGTCCAATCAGAGACACTATTGGTTTTACTCATGCCCCACACCCATGCTTATTGGCACCACCGTCCCACCCACTTCTGGGCCACAAACACAAAGCATCGCTAGACCACAACCCCTTCAGCTTTCCTGTGCATTATCTTATATGGGGTCAAACAACAACAACGTGGCCAAAGAGCAAGTTAGAATCATGTGGTGTGGCCCTTTTAGGGCACTGGCCATGTTTAGTAGCCATATGTGGTAAACGTGAATGTGCATAGTAGAAATAACACAAACATGGTCAAAATATAATTGCTGCCACCATCTTGTCTTTAGGCACACATAAAAGTAATGAAAATAACATAAGTATAAATGAAGGCTTTACTTCACCTCAAAAAGTAAGAACGGGTTAAAATGCAAATCAAAAGGTCTGGGGGTCTATAGAACTACGGAGGGAAAGTTGCCAAAACAGACATTTTTCCTAACAGTCATCAAACAGCAAGCCCAATGTATCAGTGAACAGTTGGCTATTGAAAACAATGGGAAGTACTCTCTTATCATGCATACTCATACATTGATCTGTATTGGAACCTTGGATCTGGATGCAGCTCTGCAGAAACAATAGCACTATTTTCTATTTTCCACTGTACTTAAGTCACCCACGTCATGGGATGACTGAGAAGATACAACAACAAGTCCTTAATCATATCTGCCATGAAACTGAGATCTAAGCCTTCTGAGACTTTGGTGATTGTTCTGTTATATTAAATACAAATAAATGCAACAGATTCTATCATAGCACTCAATGTGAATTGCATGGTTTATCCTTGAAGTGTATTCGTGGAGCAAGGTATTGTATAGAGAGTTCAGGACTGTGTTAATAGCTATGTAAAAATTAACGTAATCGTCTCTACAAATTATCACAGCATGCCTATTCAAAAACCTCTATTCAAAAATCATCAAGGACTGCGCAGAACCACTCGCCCCTCTTCTCACGGCATTCATCAATGCTTCATTCAAAACGGGCATAGTCCCAGACAGCCTTAAAGAGGCCTGGGTGCGCCCTCATTTTAAAAAACCAACGCTAGACCCCACTAACCCCAATAATTACCGACCCATAACAACAGTTCCATTCCTCCTAAAAATAGTAGACAAGGCCACCCACAAACAGATTCAACTATACCTTGAATCGAACGCGATCCTTAGAAAAAGACAATCTGGGTTGCGCAAGGGGCACGGAACCGAAACCGCCCTTCTAGACCTAAAAAATGAAATCACTAACATCCTGGACAAAGGCAAGCCCGCTCTCCTCCTCCTCCTTTACCTTTCAGCAGCGTTTGATCTGGTAGATCATATCACACTTAGCAGTCATCTTATGCATGCAGCGCACTTTTCCAAGGACGCAGCGTCATGGGTGACCTCTTTCCTAGAGGGCAGAGCTATGAAACACAGCTCATGCAGCACCCTCTTTCATCCACTGCGGTGTCCCACAAGGTTCAAGGACTGCCCCCACGCTCTATAATCTTTTTACCAAGCCTCTCTTTGATAAACTGAATGAACTTGGGATCACATACACAAATTACGCTGATGACACTCAGGTTTTCCTTCCGCTGACGGGGCACTATCATCAAGACGCCACTACCCTACAGAAAATCTACTCCACCATACAAGCCTGTATGGCTACTAACGGCCTCTGCCTGAACGGGGACAAGACCAAAATCCTCATTCTAGATCAGAAATCCACACTCTCCAACCTCAACCCGCTGTACCTCAATTTCAACATAGATAACTGCGTCATCCCAGTATTATCTTCAGTCAAAACACTGGGGGTTCACATAGACGCTACCCTATCTATGGACAAACAAGTCAGCGCCATAGTCTCGGCCTCCGCACTGAGTACTAAACTCATCAATGCAATAAAACCATTCCTAACTAAGGACAACTGCCTCTCCATCGCTAGAGCAACCATAAGAGGCAAATTAGATTACTGTAATGCGCTCTTAGCCGGCACCTCCAAAAAAAACCTATCTAGGCTCCAAACAACTCAAAACAACGCTCTTAGAGCAGCCCTCAGCATACCGAAAAGAGACCACATCACACAAGCCAGGAAGACAGCTCACTGGCTCCCAGTCAAGGACCGCATCTCCTTCAAAATTCTCACAACCACTCATAAATGTATCAACCTCTTAGCACCATCATACCTATCGGACACCTTATGTAGATCTCAATCCACCAGACCGACCAGACCACAATATACCAACCAACTAACGATACCTTGCATCAACAGGACTAAGGCAGGAGGTATAGGCTTCCCCTTCCTCGCACCTAAACTGTGGAATTCCCTCCCCACTGACCTCAGAGCTGAAACATCTCTCTTCTCCTTCCGCAAAAAACTCAAAACTGCCCTCTTCAACTAACCATGAGCTCCCAGTTACATGCCCCTCTATGTATGTATGTAAAAAAAAAAGAATAATCTCGTCCAATGTAACACCGACGGACCTGAATTGTATGTAACGAAGTATAAGCAACACTGTAACAAGTGCCACGATGCCTTCGGTCTGCTGTGCGCTCAACAAATGTGAATAAATAAATAAATAAATAACATGCAAAGGTAGTCTATCAGACACTGATTGCTTAGGTATGAATGTAATCCAAAAGCATGTAGTACGATTTATTTTGATTGCATAATAGGGAGTGTAGCTAACATGTTTAGGATCACCACATGCTACATGCAAGTTTTTGCAGGAGGGCAATAGCGACTCACAGAAAAATGATTGATGTCTATTTTCCAACGTATGCTATATCAACTTTCGGACCAGAAGAAAGCATCAGTGACATCCAATTATAGCAGAGCAGAGAGGAGCATCAGCGTCTCGCTCCCAAATACACCTAATTTACACAACGTAACGGCTAAGGCACAGTGTGCAGGTATGGCCGCCGCACTTTCAATGAAAGACGCAGACACCAACTCCTCACTTGGAGGTCTAACAGCTCGCCCACACACAAGAGTGATTTCCAGACTCCCCCAGCAAGAGCAGTGAGAGAGACCCGCAAAGGCACACAAACTAACCAAAGAAAGAGGTAAGACAATTGGCAGCCTGAGAATATTTGCAATTGCACGACTTGAAAGTACTGAGAAACAAGAGGCAGGGGGGAGGGATGGAGGAAGGGAAGAAGGTATGTCTGACATAATTAACGAAAAAGCTAGTACTGTGTCAGTAAGCACAGCAATATCAGCAGTGCAAACATGCGTACCACAAAGCAAATTAACACTTGAATGCACTGTCTACCCACAAAACAAGAAAAATAAAATCACTGAAAAGAGAATTCAAGATACTGCCCAGAACCCGCCATCGGACAAAAAAGCCAGGGGCAGGCAGATAGAGAATGAACTGGACAAAAACCGAGAAGTGCTGAACCAGACGGCAACAATGGCAGCAGACCACCTAAATGTGACAGATGCTGAACTCACCGATCTTGGACTGATTTAAGAAGCCCAAGACGAAAACAGAGATGACACAACAATCGATCCAAATGAGTCCAGAGAAAAGAGCTCTAAATCAGAAAGAAACGAAGGTGATCTCACCTCATCAAACAGGGAGAACGACAGAGAGAACGACAAAGGACATTTATTAGAAACACATAACTCTTGAAGCCCGAACAAGAAAGAAAAATCAACTCTCAACGAAAAGAGTGAAAAAAGCGTAAATCTCAGGGAAAATGACAGCCAGTTAAGTGGTGATGACCTAAATGAATCCATCTACTCTGATGCATCAGAAATAATTATAACAAGTGACCAAGGACAAAATCACGATATAAGAAATAGCATAAACACTCAAGAGATCGTGGCCAATACGAAGGAAATAGAAGGCACTACCAAAGACACAAGTATTGACTACCAAGATCACTCAGACTCAATAGAAGGAGAGAATAATCAGGAAGAGAAAAAAACACACAAAAAAAGAAGTCACTAACTGATGCAGGCCCAAACGAGAAGGAATATAGAAAATTCGAGTCCTTAATAAAACAGAGGACCCAGAAAAGAGTGTACTCTCAGAAAGACGGGACTGAATCACTTAGACAGGTCAACCGTCTTCTTCAATTAGCAAACAGCAAACAACAATCTTCCCTAATAGGGAAAAGGTCCATTGACAAAAGTTGGGGTCACGAAATTTCAATTGCAGAAGAGATTGGCGAACAAGAATGGAGAGAGCAATTTATAAAAGCAATGGAAGGAAATATATCAAAGGATTCAACAATCGAGAATCGTCACATAAATGGCCATGAAAGCAGTCAAACGCCAATAAGAGGTCTACCAAAAGATCTCGGAGCAAGACCAAAAACCTATGTTAATACACAACCGAATCAAATAGGGAAAAACCCAAACTTGGGAACAGGTCTCCGGCTGATATTCAACACAGATGATGCAGACACCTTGATATCTTCGCCACTGGACAAAATATGTCTGCAATCAACGTTTTCCTCAAAGAGCCGGTTTCCAAAGGAAACCACTAAAGAAGGAGAAAAGTCTTTCTCTAGGGTCAAGTTTGGAACATCCTCCACACAAACAGAGGTGCAAGACTCCTCACTTCAAAGAAAGGGCCAAAATGGTGATAACAACCGAAGTATCAACAAAAACTTGCTAGAAACAAACAAAGCGAGTACGCAAATCAATGATCCATTAAGGACCCATTCAAATTTGTCTTAGGATATTGGAACTCATTTACAGAACAACGTCATGGCTGCCTTAACCATCTCGTTGGCCCCGTACATGAAACTGTATGAAGCCATCAGCAAAAACGTAAAGGACAATAACGCACTACTAGCGCTGATGCTAACAAAATTAACAGCACAAGAAATCACTGCTCTAAAATAGAAGCAAGGTTAAACCACGAAGCAGAAATTTCTGCAGCATGGCAACGAAGGCTATTTGACCTGGCTAGCGGTGCCAGACAGGAGAAAGACCAACTGACCAACACAATGCTACGGTCACTAAAATGGATGAGGAAAACAGTAGAAAATGCCGAGCGGAATGAAAAAAAGCGAAGTGCAGAAAAACAGACAAGACAAGTAGACGCCAGGGAAGACATACAAGATCACTGTGGAACACAGCTCCAAAATAAAGAAAATCGACAGTACCGCTCAAACAGTACTACAGAAAAAAAGCCAACAAAGAGGTAGCCAGAAAAAAACCTGCCAAAGGGCCCACTGGTCTATCAAAAGAACCAAGTCCTATAATTAGAGATGAAACGCCGAATCAACAAGAAAAAGTCGAGGAGGTTCAAAGAACGAAACTGACAAAGAGCAAAGTGTGCCCCAACATCGACCAACCTTTGATCGAAATGTGAGACAGTGGAGAAAAAAAGAAAAACATGAACAAGGACTATCTATACCCAGTGTTTGGTCCTTATCAGGGGCGGGGGACCCAAAAAAACAAGGGTGATAGCTTAAAACCAGTACACAGAAAAAAAGATGAGGGAAATGATTCGAGTATGTCGAAAAGTAGGAAAACAGGCCAGAGCAATGCAAAAAGTGCACAAACCATGTTCCGCAACATCAAACCCGCAGCAGATAACACAAGACAGATTGTGAGTGAAGATAAAGGCCGATCACCACGAGTGGTCCCTAACCAAAGTGAAAGACAGGTCAAGATCGTAAACAATGAGGAAGAAAGTGAACTGGAGTCATTAACCGGATCAAGAGACTTGATTGAAGACGCCTCTTTTTACATCGAAGAAGCGGCTAACAGCTCAATAGTTAATCCAACGGAAGACGATGAGCAATCCCAAATAGATAAGAAAGGAACAAGGTCCATACAAAGAGAGACAAATGACGGTGTGACTTGGTACATGGGCTCTGATGAAGAAGAGATCATAGAACGACAAGGGTTCTTAACAATGGACGAGAAAAGAAAACTAATAATCAACGAATAGTCCCTGAAAGAGGAGTCAATGTCGAAGTACGAGTCCGCAAGCAAGAGCAACAAATTATGGAATCCAAAGCAACCTCGCAAGATTCAGTGTGACGATCATGAACTGAGATACACGCAAATACATACAAAAGAAAGGGATCTCTCGTTGAACAAGGTCTTGATCGAAAACTTGCTCAGAGAAAACAAGGACAAAAATCTGAACCGAAAAAATGTGATGGTTCTCCTTCACTGTGTGGAAAGATTAAAAAAAATAAGAAATCAAGACATAGCAGTTGTCGAATACAAAGACGAAAATCGAGTCAACATAGTGGTATTACATCTGAAGTCGACCTCAGACAAAGAGTTAATAATAAGAGAAGGGAAAGAGCTGTTGAAACGAGGCTGTGAAGTACGAGAAATTCACAGAATTTCAAATGTGAATGACAAGAAAACAGAACAACCCAGTCAAGAACAGAGAAAGTCGACAAAGACCTCCCAGGTATCGAAAAAAACGGTGGAAAGATGCCAGAAAGAAAACTTCAAAATAACAGTAGCAAATCTTAACTCAAAGGCAAAAGAAGCAGAAAAGGAAGACACGAGAAATAGTGAAGTAAAAATTAGAAACAAGAAAGACAGCTTGCAGAGAGACCTAGAGCTCCAAGAAGACTGGCAATGGCTCACAAGTAATCTATCGACGGAAGTAAACCATCAATAGCAAAAACAGAATATATCAACGGATGAGGAATTAGTGATCTCCTGGAATACTAGGGGTTTCAAACACCTGATGAACAAAGAAAAACCCCTACTAAACAACGCCATAATAATTTGTCTACAAGAGACCTGGATTAGTGAACTTCCCGTTTGCAGGAAATTTGGCATTTGTATGAATCCACTGAAAAGAGAAAACGAGGGGAGGCCTTCAGCAGGGCCAATCACCCTAATAAGATAGGGCACCAGATGGCGGCTAAATGACAAAGGGAATTCCATGAACTTTGTACAATGGTCAGTACTAGAAAACAACAGTGGCAACAAAAAAGGAGGAAATACCGTCCATACTGGTGCTAGATGTTTATTGGAACCCAGTAGGAATAACAACCGACCATTTTCTGTAATAACAGAAACAATAGTCGCCAAGCTGGAATCGAATCCACAAACACAAATAATCATATGTGGAGACCTCAACATAAAATGCCTAAACGCAAATGGAACAATACGGCTGGAAGCGTTAAGCTTAGGAACATCAAATTCTTCTAGATGGACACAAATGGTAAAAGGCTTTAATCTGCATATGCTAAATGGTCTAACAATAGGGGATATTCCTGGAGCCCACATGTGTTCAAACGGCCAAGTTGCATCTACAATTGACTACATATGGGTATCCTTTACCAGACTAAAAGATATAAAAAGCTTTGAAATCGTCAAACAGAACATCAGCGATCATACCATCCTCAAAGCGACTTGGTGGACAGCAAAAAAGTCGAAAAGCTTAGGGCAAGCCCACAAAGTGGAATTGGACCCGTCGGTCAACCGAATAAGGCTGACAAAGAAAGATATTCGAACACTGAAAGACGCTCTCAGTGAAGCAGATACCACCCTGACCGGACACCTCAATTATGAAACAATGCCGGAGGCCTATACAGTAAGTAAGTCGGGGCTTAAACACGATGCCGGCATACACAAGCACAACTACAGTTGTCAACTAGTTGAAAGAAGGAAGCAACTCAGAAAGGAAATAAGAGACTCTAAGAAAAGTAAAAAAGACCCGGTTGAAGAAAGACAAATGAAGATTAAGATAAGTCGAACCCAATTTAAAAACTGGCTGGCAGAGTTTAGAAATAGAAGAAAACAAGAACACGGGGAGGCAATGTTAAAGACCCTGCACAAGACTAACACCAGGGACACTTGGGACCTAATTAACAATTGTACAATAAACCAACAAAGCAGGCTAATTGGTGGTGTTTCGGAACAAGAATGGACAAAGCACTACACCAAAGTGTTCTCAGCCAGAACAGAAGACGCGGACCTTCCAGATGCTATCACTGAGCACGCCTGTATGACAATGATGGATGAGGAGGAAATAGAGTCCGCAATTCGAAAACTGAAAGACTCCTCTGCTTCCTGGCCGGATGGGATAACCAATATCCATCTGAAAAAAGATCCAAAAACATGGGTGACGATAATAAGCAAGTTGTTCAAAACAATCGAGACACAAAGAAAGATCCCTGAAATCTGGAATAAAAGCATAACAATTCCAATTTACAAAAAGGGCCAACGTGACATGCCATCCAACTATCGGCATATTTCTCTATTGGCAACTACAGGAAAGCTCTTCGCAGCAGATTTACAGAAGAACTTGACCAGGTGGGCAGAAACAAACAGCATCATAGATCCCCGACAAACAGGGTTTACGAAGCAAACCAGCACAGACCTAAATCTTTTCATCTTGACAATGCTCAAAACAAATGCTGTAGAATTCAAAAGGGAACTGCATCTAGCATTTATTGACTTAAGTCAAGCGTTTGACACCGTAAATAGAAGAAAGCTATGGGAAAAGCTAAAAACATTGAACAGTCCTGCAGAGCTGCTGAACCCTATAAGGGCTCTTCATCAAAACACAAAAACGCAAATTAGGCTGAACGAAGAGGCTGACCTGATGAACAACATCACAATCAAGAAGGGTGTGAAACAAGGGTGTCCACTCGCTGCCATGCTATTCAAACTGTATCTAGCTGACCTACCTGAAATAACACCAAATACAAGACATTTCAGCCCGAAAATAAACGAGAAAGAAGTGGTGTTAATATGCTATGCCGATGACATAGTCCTAATGGACAAAACCAGAATTGGACTACAGCGACTTCTAAACAACTTGCAGACATACATGTTAAAAAACGACTTGACGATTAACGTGGAAAAATCAAAGATCATGACAGTAAGTGGCAAGACCACTGCCACGTCGAAAAAATTCACATGGAAGATAGGGAGAGGAAAAATAGAAAGGGTCTCCGAGATAAGATACCTCGGAGTCGGAATTAACATCTCAAGAGTGGAAAAAAACTGGGAAGACGTCTTGATTGCAAAATTAAAGAACTTAAGTGCGCAAGGAAGAGTCGTGAACGGCAAATACGGAAAATTCTCCCTGCCACCGGTGAGATTGTTCTACGTACAAAAAGTACTACCGTCATTAATTTATGGCAGTGAAGCCGGAGTGAACCGTTCCTATAAAATCTGGCCTAAGTTGGAAAGTGAGTTTTGGAAACCCCTACTGAGGCTTCCAAAGAACACACCAATAGTAGCGATAAGAGCGGAGCTTGGGCTAGAGTCAATAGAGGCCACCATGAAATGGAAATCTCTAGGTCTGCTGAGGACAATCATAGAAGCAAGTCCGGCAGAGGGCTATAAAATACTATCAATGAAAGGTCAAGGTAATAGCTCAACTTACTTAAATCATTGGAAAAGGGAATGGAGTCAAATTCTTTCAGATTTGGATTCGACAGAAGATGAACTGGTAACAAACCCTAACAAAGAAAAAGAAAAACTGTTCAGACAAGTCTGGATATCAACAAGAGATGCTAAAATGAAATTAAAGAACATAAAAAACATGGCCGTGGAGCATCGGAAAAAGAAACGTTCATAGAAGCCTACTAATGAAAATTTGGTTAGAGTTTACCCGACCAATGACTATAAAAATAGAACTGGCGGCAGAGGAACGAACAAAGTACGCTGTAGATTCTGTATGCACAATGCCCAACAGTAGACAACATCACATCTCCTCACGAACTGCAGAGCGGTATCAAAAATAAGAAATCAAATGCTGTCATGTCATCTGTCAACAATGACACAAAGGAATGGTGAGGAAAGATGGGATTACTTCAGTCAAGGTTATAATCCCAGATACTCGTGTGCAGGAATAAACTTTTTGGAAAAATGTTTAAAAGACAAAGAGGCAGCCATAGAATTCACTGAAAAAGACTTGGTATAAAATCAAATAGTCAAATTGGTCAAAGAAACCCAAGATGGTCATGAAACGGAGTAAAAAGTGTGATAAAAGCTTTTCATGTAAACTACATTTTACACAATAAAAATTCAAAAAATTCAAAAAATTGTTTGTTAATGGCGGACCAGTCTCGAGTGTGGAACATGCAAGACACCTATGATATGGTATGATAGGTTATTTATTAAGCGCTTAATACCCCAAGGTTTCTAAGCGCGGAACTGGGATCAAACCTGTGTTTCTGCGTGTCATCTTGCTTTGAAGGCGAGCACGCTGCCCCTGAGCTATCCTCCCAAAACATCCTCCCTATCCATCTATACGAGACTGTTTACCCCTCTCTTACTTTTTAAGCACACTAATGAGCCCACTCGCAATGCTACTTTTTACACAGACTTCTAGAGAGAGAATGCATATCAAGTTATCTTATATAGTTTTTTATTTTAGTTTGAAAGATATTTTTCCAACGTACACAATTATTAAACTGCTAAAGTCAGCACAAAAAACAAAACAATTAAAAAAAAAAGATTAATTAAAAATAATTGTTTAAAAAAACTCTTCAACACTTCAAAATGTGACTGGGGATTAGTATACAGTGATTTGACACAATACTATTAAGCACACAGTAGAGCAAAAAAAAAAAATACAATCATAATTAATTAGTGATCTGTACATATTCTGCATCTGTTTTTCCAACTCTACAACAGTTTTTAGTTTTCCGAGTTCAGATTAGTTTGCCACTTTTCAGTGTCTTTTGTTTGTGGGAACACCAAAAAAAACAGTATCATTGTTTTCTCAGGTCGCTACATGTTTCGGCTCTTTATTCGTGATACACTTGTACCACGTGCTCACGTAGTTAATTGTTAGAGCCATCTTCAGGACATACATGTGGTTCTGCTTCAGTTGAAAGCCCCATTTCTCACACTTCCTATAATACAAAGACAGTGGCCCTCATTACGAGTTGGGCGCAAAGGGATACCGGGCATCGTTAAGGACATCAGTGCCGGTAATCCCTTTGCGCCCTATTCCGAGGGCCCTTAACGGGTCCTTTCCTTAATGCCTGGTTCTACCAGGTGTTATGGACGGGCCCATTAAGGGACTTCAGAGCTAATAACGGTACTGCAATTTGAGGTACCATTATTAGCGCATTCCCCCTTCCTATTGAGCCCTATGGGAATGGCTTTTCAATGGGGATTTACCGGTTCCGCAAAGGTCGGAATAGACCGGTAAGTCCCCATTGAACCAGGCGGAGTCGGTACCAGTATTGGAGGCAGTCAAGGCGCAACTAGCGCCATGATTACCTCCAAACTCGGAATGAGGGCCAGTATGGCAGTTTCATACCCGATAGTGCATCTCTCTCCAATACCATATTCATGGCTGCAATGCCATCTCATCAAGTAAGAATGGTGTGCTACCTTCAGATCAAGGCAGGTGATATAGGGATCGTGGGGCAGTTTTTTGAGCCAGTCGAAATACTTGGTTCGGCCCGATTTCTTCCCAAGGGTGCACTTGATTCCCTCTATAAGACAACACAGATGGTAAAAACCTAACTAATGTTGTACCTTATTTTGGTTCTTAACCTCTAATCAAATTATGTTTGCATGTTTTAGAATCACTTACAAGTTGCACAATTTTAGTATCTACTGACCAGCCTAATTTCTGTCATTTTCTTTTATTTTACTAGTAGATCTTATATGGAGCCAGGCAGTATCTTCCTTTAGAAATCTCAATACAGGGCACAGTCTGCAAAATACAAACAACAGAACCGAAAACCCATAGTGATATTATATTCTGCTGTTTTTTTTTCTTTTTTTTCTCATCCTACTCATGTTAATTCATGATGCCAGGGAATCCCATGAGGGGTTCCCTAATTATATAGCTTATTGTGGCATTTAAAATATGAGTGCACACTGTTTATTCATAAGCCTTTTTAGGCTAAATTACTTTGCAGTCATGGTGACTAACACCTGGAGTGGAATGCCGGTCGTGGCCACATTAGCATTGTTTATGCACCCCTTCCTCTCTTGTCTTATTTCTATGTAAACAGAAGTAAATGATGTTTGTTTATTCCTGATGAAAGATTGTGTCAGTCCCTGACCTTACTCCAATCACAGGGGGCAATATGTACAGCAGGAGTCCAGTACATCGCCTTCGATTCACACTGCAGAATACCATCTGTGTGTCTCACACATCGGTATGTTTCCAAAAGCATCAAGCCTCTGGATCATAACGAGGCTTGGAGTATAGAACGGTTGCCATCTAGGATATCTTTGATACAAGCAACTCAGAAACACCAATCCAACACCATCATGTTGTCGTTAGTCTGTAGGAGGGTGAGCATGCACCTTTTGCATTGACATTGACCTGCAAGATCAGAAAGGCAATCACAGGGAGAAAGCAGCAGAGGAGAAGAGGAGGATGAGGAGGAGGAGGAGGCTGATGGCGAGGAGGAGATGACAGGAAAATAGTGCATTCATACCTCGGGACAGGGCACCACCCTGGAGCCAAACAGATGACCAGATACTAACCTTGTATCACCTCAACAGGGAGATAATAGCGGAACTACTGATCATGATCCAGGAGGATATTGGAAGCAGGATCAACATCAATGCAGCCATTCCACCGCTTGTGAAGCTGGTGTTGGTGCTGCACTTCCTGGTGATTGGCATGTTTCAGCGAGCAGTGGCCACGCTGCATTGCATTTCACAGCCAGCCTTTTCCATTATGCCTGGACAGGTGCTGACAGCACGCCTGTGCCATGATGGATGTTTCATTACACTCCCCACCACCCCAGCACAGGAATACACCACCAAGGGCAGATTCTATGCTATGGCACACATACCCAATATACTTGGTGCCCTGGATTGCACCCATGTTGACTTGGTGGCACCCCAGGCTTCTGAGGAGGCATACCGCAACCGCAAGCAGTACCTCCCTCAATGTCCATATCACCTCTGCCCCCACCCTCACTGTCACACACGCTGTGCCCAATTTTCAGGACCCACACACGGCACCATGGTCCTACGAAACAGCACATTGCTGGGGTACATGGAGAGCCATAGAGGCCAACAGCCTGGATGTTGGTTGAGTACATGTACAAATACACTGGTCTTGCTGTAAGAGTGACATGCAATTGGGGAGGAGGGGTGGCAAACCTTGTGAATGCATGTACTGAAATGGCCCTACCAAAACGCTACCAAGGGACAACACACTGGCAGATTGCATGGCATGTACAGAGACCACTGTGGCCATTGACCCAAACATGGACACCACACTGGGACCTGCACATGACACGCTGTAACACTGCAGGCAACCATCAAGGCCGATGCATGGTGGCAGCGCAATGGCCCTAACCAGCCACCATGAGTAGTCTTCCATGTCAGGCACAGATCCCGAAAGATACAAGTTTTTGCTGTGAGCTGTGATGAAGACGTACAAAGTGTTCAGGCAATAACCCATGAGTGATACACCACACATGCAAGGACTTCAATATGAGTTCATGTTATGTGAATCAACACGTGAAAAGCACTTTGGGATTGTTCACTAACTTTCTGTTGTTACTTGCACCATGGCAGCTGACCGTTTTGGTTCACACCTATGTCATATCCACTTGCAGGTGACTCTATATACCCCCAACTGACCTGGCTGATGACACCACTTAGGAATCCCCATATGCCACAGGAGATGGCATACAACCTGGCACACATGTGCACCTGGCTGTGTGTGGAGCGTGCCTTTGGACGCCTGAATGTGCGCTTCTGTTGCTTGCACCACTCATGAATTACGCTGATTTACCGGCCAGAAAAGGTGGGAAAGGTAGTCCTTTCATGTTCCATGGTGCATAATATATGTGTTCAGCGCAATATTCCCCTGCCCACTGATGAAGACATGCCACTTCCAGAGGAGGACTACACAGTGTCTGTAGTTGCTGTGGGGGTTTGCACTGAGCAGGCCAGGGCCAGGAATAGGTGACTGGCTCGGCAGGAACTTATAGATAACTTCTTCTGAACACTAATTTACAGGAGATCATTTGTACATCTGTATATCAGGCACTTGTCACATTAAACACTTTGACACAATAAGGAATGTCCTGGCATTATTGAAGGTTTCAATGAATTTATGCGTTAAGGTGATTTGAACTTCCACAAGACATCAACACCCCTCCCCAATTCCCCTCTCCACTGACTCTCCCTATAGGTATTACTGTCAGTTTGCCAGAAAACTTGTAATGAGCCCCAATGTTCTCAAATTGCAAAGGTATTTGCTAATAGTCTTTATTTACCTTTAGTTGGATCTTCAGACATGCGGCCTCATTACGACCCAGGCGGTAAGTTACCGCCTGGGTCGTACCTTTACCACCATGGCGTTTACGCCATGGTGGTTGGCGGACTTACCGCCCCATTCCGAGGTTGGCGGGGCGGTAAGTCCCCAATCCCCATTCACCCTTCCCCATTCCCATTTTTGCCCCATAGGGCATAATGGGAGTGGGGAAGGCGTTAATTACGCCACCGTAAATTACGGTGGCGTAATTAACATCAAGGTCCCTTAGCGCCATGGATTTTAACACCTGGGTGTTAAAACCTCCATGGCGCTAAGGGACCTCGAAATCAGGCGGTAAGGGTCGGCGCTGTTTACGCCGCCGTAAACCCCTTACCGCCTGAGTCGTAATGAGGCCCATGGTCATCAATTAAATGCCCATAACCATTCACAGTGGAATATGAAATATCTATGGGCCTCATTACACGTAGTGCGGTAAGGGTTTACCGGTACCGGTAAGGGCACCGGTACCGGTAAACCCTTACTGCCTTCCTACGAGGTCCCTTTGCGGGTTGGTGCTTTAACGCCTGCTTTTTAGCAGGTGTTAAAAGCCAACCTGCAAAGGGACCAGGGTGCTAATTACGGTACCGCAATTTGCGGTACCGTAATTAGCGCTTTCCCCATTCCCATAGAGCCCTATGGGGCAAAAATGGGAATGGGGAAGGGCAATGGAGGAAGGCGGAATTAACGCCTTCCCAACCTTGGAATAGGGCGGTAATTCCCCTTTCCTCCAAGGTGGTACCGGTAAATTACCGGCATGAACCATGGTGCTAATAGCACCATGGTTTACCGCACTACGTGTAATGTGGCCCTATGTCTTTACATGTTAAGCAGTTAACTAAGAGGATGTGATGCAGTTACTCTTGAAGAAGGCTTTAAACCCGAAACACATTTGGGCCGAATTTACTAAATGTTTTGCGTGGCGCAAAGTGACTTTGCGGCAAAAAAGTGCACTTTGTGCTGCGCAAAACTATTTTGACCAATTCACAGGTTGGAAGTTGTGCTTGTCTTTCCCGCTCTGCACGCTGCCCGAGCTCCTTGTGCTATTGAAATAAATATAAGCTCAAAGAAGCAGAAGGGGCGAAAATTGCAAAAAGTCCTCTTTAATAGAGGAAAATGAGGAATAACATGGCAGTGTACATATGTATAAATATACCCATCAAGTGCTGTAGGGTATTTTGTGGAGATTTGGGGCCTGACGGTATTTTATTACCGCCGAAAAATAACTTAGCAATAATCACTCCTCGTATTCAGATTGGGCCATGTACAACAATAATACAGTGGACATGCATTATTTCAGCACCCAGACATGCATATTTGGTATGCGTGGTTGGTATGCGTGGTTGGTGGTATTTTGGTGAGCATAATTCCCTTGTTTTATTTGTGGCCCCAATGTCCAGAATCCCTTATCTTTGCTTAGATTTTTCGTGTAATCACTAGAGAGACCTCAGACCTACATTTTAGGAATACCACATTTTCAGTGTTAGTGTTAGTGTGCCACCATGGGCGATCTCACTGACTTATTTACGACAGAGAGCTATATGTGGTAATTTTGTGGTAATTTCCACTACCTTATATACGGTAGGGAACTATGTTCAGAGAGTCCCTCTTCCCGTTGGCTCATGTACCTCCAACGAGCTATGCTACAAACAATCACTCTCAATTGTCCATACTGCATATGATCATGCACACATCTGTCTTAAAATGACAATTGCATTGTTTAAAAATCTCCCCTCACCATCAGCACTGTATTGGTAAATATAAGACACACCACTCGTCTGCTTTCAAATATTTTTCTGTATTATAAAAGTTGCATTTAAACACGATCTCACTCTTTACAGAAATAAATAAAACAGCACATTGACAGCATTGTCTGTAATACACTGAAAAAAAACTGGCGGAGAACAGAACACAATTTGCAACATTAACATGTGATTAAGGCACCGGAATCTCCTTTTCTACTCTGACAGAACATTCTCGCCTCGTACACCTTCAGCTCCCACACTTATGTAATTACCTTATCTGTTCAGAGTTTTCTTTAGCTGTTCTCTTTCTGAATGTGGCTCCCTTGAAGATTAACCCCAGTAAAAAGGATCGCCTTTCCTTCTCAAACCGGGGTCATTGCCTGGAATTCTCAGCTTTTGCAGATAGGAATGCTCCAACCAGGAAAAAATAGGTCCTTCTCCCAGCTCTGCGAATCTTTCCTGCCCTTCTCTCTCCTCAAACTCCCCCCAGCAAAACTCTGATCACTGCCTCTAGCATGATACTTGCTATGACGCTGCTCCAATCAGAATCAATCATGCCATCTCCTCCTTCTCTACACAATGGCTCATTTTTATAGTAATACTTTGTAACCAACTGATTTCCTGTTCTTTCGAGCTCTTTTGCTTCCTGTAATTATGTGGACAGGGCAGCAGAGAAAAAAAAATGGATGTGCGTTTAAAAGTTCACTTTCAGAATAGGCCTAATTCTGCAGTGGAGACACATTTTTATTAGTGGATTATGTTTCATTAGTCAGGTTAGTTATAAGTAATGTTAGTTATTATTTTCAAATGTGTCTCTCGCACCATAGGCATTTCAGGTGAAAAATAGTGTGCATTTTTGAATGTGCACGTGTGCTTTTAACTGTAAAAATAGATTTGCATCTTATATGTTAAAATCGTTTTTGACTGAATAGCCTGTCTTTCCTTGTTAATCTGGTAACACATATAGCAATGCACCGCACCCTTGTGGTGGTGCTGCATAAAAAAATTGCTACCTGTGCAGTAGTGCTGTACTCTGTGCTGTTTGCTACCTGTGCAGTAGTGCTGTACTCTGTGCTGTAACACGCCAAATATCCTTACATACCCTCCTTTTGTTTTTTAGAATCTGGCTACGATCCAAGCCAATTCCTAAAAACAATTTGTTCTTTTTCTTCTTTTCACAATATATCAATCCAATAAAATGAATATTCATGTGCATCAATGAAAAAGTTGCAATCAATACAGTATTCATCTGAGTTCATTAGTTTACAAAATGTTCTACATTTGCCTTCTCAGTGGAAGTGGCATTACTCTAAGTTTAGATTTTTCAAGTCAATTAAAACAATGAAATAAAACAACTAACCAAAACAAATAATTAATATAACAAATTAAAATAAATAATTAAAATAATAAATACGTGGAACTCCATATGTCAGCACTCTTGTCTGCCTCTGATATGTCCCGACCAGCGATGTTATTTGGTTCATTCGAGTACACTTTCATCTTGGCAATCTTAGATCCATAGGAGTCTTCTTTTTTAGCATTCTGGTTATCTTGTCTTCACCTCCACCTGGAGGCAGGCATATTTTGGTCTTCATCCAGGGGACTCCAGGACTCCATCGTCTCCTGTGGCCTCTGATCCCGGAACCTCCGACCAAATAATGTTAATTTTCTAAATCAAATAGAAAATAAACAAATTAAGTACATAGCACAATACTAACCTCACCCTTTTGCCAAAAATAAAACATGCTTGGTAAAAATATTTCGTTTTTTTTTTTTTTTCTGAAATTAAACACAAGTTAAAAGAAAACAAGCACACATAAACAGCATTCAATATTTAATACATTTTCTCTCTGCACACCAACCATGAGCTTCCATTATATATTTATTTATTTATTTGTTTATTTTATATTATATATTTTTACATATATTACCGTGTTTATGTGCCATTATAACAATCAACTTTTTAACTTCTTTGTCACTGCCTCCTGATTACACCCATTTATTTCCTCTTTTTGTGTTCAAGGGACTTTATCTGTTTCTACATGCTCAAGCTGCCTGATCTCATGTCTGGGATGGCATGGTTTGATTTGATTTACATGGACAAACTGCTCTATTGCTGTCTCACCTTCATTTTTCAAAATTGTATACACTACAGGAGAGACCTTATCTATAATTCGAAATGGCCCATGCCAGGCTGCTAGAAATTTAGAATTTTTCTGTTTACTTTTTCCAAAATGAAACTTGTACACCTGATCCCCTACACTGTATTCCTTTACTGATGTCTTTTTATCATAATACGATTTTGCACTGTCAGCAGCTCTTTCCAGATTTCTCTGCACAAAAGCAAATGCATGTTGCAAATGCCTCCTCAGTTCATCAATATATTCATGAACTGTGGATGCACTCACAAGGGTTTGCTCATGTGTTCTGTATAGTAGGTGTTGTGGTAACACCATTTTCCTACCTGTTAAGACCTCATGGGGGCTAACACCTGTTGCTTTGGCAGGAGTCGACCTGATTGCCATCAAAACCAATGGTAAACGCAAATCCCAGCTGGAACCTGCTTCTGCCACAAATTTCTTTAAAATATCCACAACAGACCTATTGCTTCTTTCAACTGTACCTGAAGACGCCGCCCGATATGCGATATGTAGTTTCCTTTTCACACCTAGTATTTGCCATACCTTACTCATTAGAGTACTTGTGAAATGACTTCCTCTGTCTGACTCAATTCTTTGTGGCAACCCAAACCTTGAGAACACATGGTTCACCAGCAATGTGGCTGCTGTTTGCGCACTACAATCTGGTGCAGGAATGCATTCAATCCACTTCGACATCAAACATACCACACTCAAAATATAACGGTGTCCCCTGCTCGACCTTTTTAAAGGACCTACATAGTCTATTTGCAAATCTGACCATGGGAGAGTTAGGCCTCTTTTCATCAATGGTGCTCTATGCATTGGTGAAGCAGGTTTAAATTGGGCGCATACTAGACATCCTCTAGTATATAATTCCACATCTTGGGACATATGTGGCCAGTAAGCATAATCTTTTAGTATTTCTAATGTTTTTTGTGAACCTCTATGGCCTGCGGTTATGGCATCATGTGCATGGTGTAGCATTAGTCCTCTTAATGAAAGGGGTACTACCCACTGTATTTGTCCTGTTATGGACTCTCTAATCATGAGTCCATCCTGTAATCTAATTCGTGTTTTGTTCTTTAATAGCACCCTCAACTCTTCTTTTCCCATACAATCATTTTCTGTTAAAGGATTTTGTTCGGGGTCTATCAAATGATTATAATAGAATCCCAAAATTTGATCATTCTTTTGTGCCTCAATCAAATCTTGGTCTGGCGTGTCATGACTCCACTGCACCACCGGTTGATCTACCTCCTTTGGTGCTTTAGAACGTGTGACTGCATCAATTTGTATTTCACCCATTAAATAATCAATAGGTAGCAATTCTCCCATCACAGCCCCAATCTTAGCCAGGTGGTCTGCCTTATCATTTCCCTCCTTATCCTCTCCTGGTGTTTTTAAATGCCCACAAATTTTTCTCCAGTATATTGTTAACTCATTCTCTGACACCAACTTGTCTATGGCTTGTATCATTTGTCCATGCTTAAGTGGCTTTTTGTTATATGTAACCATGCCTCTTGCTTTCCAACCAGGCAAATACTCCACAAAGCTATTCCGTGCATATTCAGAATCAGTCACCAGGACAATTTCACTGAACTTTTTATCAACTGCAGTAGCAATTGCTTTATAAATGGCTGCCAATTCCGCCACCTGACTGCTCCTATCTCCAATCCTCATCCCTATACTGGGGACACCTTCACATTTCAACCAGACATTTCCTATTCCTGCCACGAACTGTTTATTACTGTCATTTTCAATGTGAAAAGCACAACCATCCACATATACAGTTGGCAAATCCTTGCATGTTTTTTCATCAAAAGCTTTGTGTGGTGATTGTTCAAATTCCTGTAAACTAGTTTCTACTTCCATTTCATTTGGTATTTGTTCAGCTGCACAGTCATGTAAGTCAGCTAACCCTTGAGCAATTGGGTTCTTTTTTATTTTGTCCATATCTCACTTCTACGGGAAAACCTTGTAATGCCAGCGTCCATGAAGTGATTCTGGATTGCGCTAGATTACCTGATCTAATTCTTTTACTCTCTAAAAACTGCAAAGGTTGATGATTTGTTTCAATAATTACCTTTTCTCCCTGAACAATGGGGCGGAAATGTTGTAGCGCCCACACAGTGGTTAATAGGGCCTTTTCACATTCATTAAATTTCATTTCAACTTGGGAAAATGCCTTACTTGCATATGCAATGGTTTTGTGATTCAAATCGTGTTTTTGTGATAACACTGCTGACATACAATGTTCAGAAAAACCTATTTCTATAAAGAAATCCCTGTCCTTTATGGGGTATGCTAAACATGGTGCCTTTATAAGACATTCCTTTAATTTAGCCACTGCATCAGACTGCCCCTTTTCCCATTTCCAGGGAGTATTCAGTTTAAGCAGTTTAGTCAATGGTTGAGTGATTTCTGCATAATTTTCAATGAACTTTCTGTTATAGCCTGTCATCCCTAATAAACTTTTTACTCCTTTCACATTTTTAGGATCTTTTAATCTTTGTATGGCCTCTATTTTCTTCTTTTGTGGATTTAGCCCATGTGCAGTCACTTCATGTCCTAGAAAGTTCACTTTTTTCTTGCACCATTGTGCTTTTTGCAAAGATACTTTGGCGCCTGCTTTCTGCAATTGGCCAAGTACATGTCTTATTTCATCAAAATGGCTTTTCAGGCTTTCATTTTTTATCAGGACATCGTCCACATAAACTATTGTTCCTCTTTCCGCTGCATCCGGCATGGCCTTTCTCAAAAATATGCCAAATTCACTCCCACTATTGATGTACCCGAACGGAGCTCTAAGCCAGGCATATTGAGTCCTGTCAAATGTAAAAGAAAATAAATGTTGTATCTCCTCTGCCAATGGCACGCACCAATATCCAGAGGTGAGATCTAATGTGGTAAATACATTTGAACCATGTACCTGAGCTAGGCCCTGATCAATGAATGGCAGTGGCCATCTAGATATTGGTACTCTTTTATTTAACTCTCTCAAGTCTGCACATAGCCGCCATTGACCATTTGGCTTTAACACACCTAAAATAGGTGTATTGGATGTGCTATGAATGGGCCTGATGATTCCCCGTGATTCCAAATTTTTAATAATCTCTGCCAATGATTCTAAACATGCCAGCGGTAGTCTATACTGGCGCACAAACACTGGATTTCTGCTACACCCTTCTGGTAGTGTGGCCATATGTAAATCAGTTAAACCACAATCATAAGCATCTTTTGCAAATACATCCTTAAACTCCATAAATATCTCCCTCAGATTGTCCCTCTCTTCATTGCTTTCACATGCATCCGCTAAGGAGATCTGCTCTTCTACCATTTTGGAAAATTCTGGAAAATATTCTGGTAAGGGAATCTCGGCGCTTTCTTCTAACTGTGTGGCTGTGTCTTTTTGTAAAGCTGCCACTTTTAAATATTTTGGCATATCAGCTTCCACTTCAATGAGCTGATTTTCTGTTTCATTTTCATTTAAATTAAATATTATGCAATCCTCTTGATGGCAGCACACTGTCTCATTTGAATCATAAGGATACACAGAATGAATTTTAAATATTCCTTTGGGCTGAGAGTCCAGGTGTTCTGGCAACTCGCCCTTGGCATCTACATATTTTTCAGGAATATTCCCAATCACCATGTTATTTAAATCTGCCGTATAATGCGATTTTTGTATGGCCATTCCTAATGGGGAGCTTTCCTCTAAATGAATATCCTGACAACCTTTATTATTTACCATGATTTTTACAGATCCCTCACCAATGTCTACCAATGGAATGTATTCACAATCCAGGCCTTGCTGTTTTATGGATTCATTCAGGCATACAAATGCATCAGAGCCTTTCATCTGGTGTCCATTTTTGCATTTCAGTGTTATTGCAAACTGTTTTGTAAATGCAGGAATAATAGTATTTTTCCTCATTTGTAATTCGATTGCATAAGGAACCAGTTGTGCACAATGATAAGCCCTTCTTTTGTCTTCAAATTCAGGTGCCGGACCACCTAGGCGTGACCATATTTTTTGATTAAGGAAATCTAACACCATACACATTCTGTGCATGATGTCATTTCCCATGTAAAATTCATTTTGTGCTCCACTCACTATCCATACATTATGGTAAATTGTTTTCTGCCCAATGCTAATTTTAAGCATGCATCTGCCTGCAATTCGGTTTTCAAAGTCTGGACTGTCCAAGCCAGAAACATATTGGTTTTTAATCCTAAATCTCGGGATTTCATCCCTTTCCATTATTTTTTGCAACAATTTCTCATTAATGAAACTCCTTTCATGTTCAAGCGCTAAAGTGGCTTTTATTGTTTTAAAATAATCATTTATACCAACATGAACCCATGGTTGCTCATCTTCCATGTGTATTTCTGCCAGAGTGGTAATGTGTTTTTCTGAATCTGTTTTAGGAGCAATATTCTGTTTGCATGTTTTCTCTTTTAGATAAAAACATAATGTGTGCTCATCTATGGCAGTCTGCCAATCTTTCCTTGGGTCCAAGTATATTTGTACAGGTAGTTTTTCATTGTCGCTCTGCATTTTGTCTTGACACATTAATATGACAGTGACACTAGGTATGCATCTATTCTGGAGATATACCTCCACAGCATCATTTGTTTTGGCAACGGTGTGACATTCATTTATATTGCTTTTTTGTGATTTTAGTTTCTTAGGCCTCAATGGTTTTTTGGTTAAGGACCACAGCACTCCATTCACCCCATCTATGAGAGGAGACAATCTTTTCAGGCAATCTGTCCCCATCAGAAATGGAATTTCACAAATAGATGTGATCAATACCTCTTGTTTCATTCTGTGCTTTCCTATTTTTATGTCAACCTCAGTTACACCTATGATGGGCACCTCCTCCCCATTAAAGTTATGCACTGGGCCTTGATTTTCCTTCACTGTGATCTGACTCTGTGGAGGCCTCCCTTCATTGATACTCTTTACCAGCTCCTTGGACATAATTGTGGCCTGTGCGCCAGTGTCAATCATAGCAAAGGTGTGGCATTTTTCTTCTACAGTGATGGGTGCATAATATCTGTCCTCAACTTCCTCTAATACACATAAGAAATGTGAATTCTTACTGATTTCAGGGCTCACCTTTCTCAGGACTTTTTCACTTTTGGCTAAGCACATTGGTAAATGGAAAGACATTTTTCCCTCCTTTTTACCCATTTCTGCGCGAGAGATTTTATTCATTTCTCCATGTTCAGAGGTTTTTTGGAGTGTGGCCACTGTTCGCCCATCCATCTGGGTAACATCAGAGACCACATTACAATCCTCCAACTGAACATGTGTAACAACATCAGTCAGCAATTTGTCATTTTTTAATTCTGTGCATTTGTGATCATTTAGTGTGATACCAGCCCTTTCAGCCTCTTCAAAAATATGTGGCTCAAAGAATTCTTCAGGTGATTGACTTGTACCCTCCTTGTGAGTATTTCCTTTTTCTGTCTGTGTTTGGTCATTGTTTTGCTTGCCCAGGGAAGGAGCTATAGCATCCCCACTTACTCCCTGTTCACTGGTATTCCCCATGCATGAGTCATTTTTCTTAAATCTGTTCCTTTGTTCTTTTGGAATTCCTAATGTTTCTTTTTCATTTGTGCAAATCTTTACTGTTTTATTTAGCTCTAAGTTAAACCGTACCTCTTTTTTAGAAGTATTTGCACTTTCTGTCACAATTTCATTTACTAGTACTTTCATTTTTAATCCATTCAGCATCTTAGAGTCGTTATGCAAAATTATATCAGAGCAATCTGTCATTTTGGCACTGCAGTTATCATGAGTACTTAGTCACTTTTCGGAAGCCCCCCGGTCATTGCTATGGCCATCAGCCCCCTCTTTGGAAGGTTGTTTTTGCGCTGTATAGAGCTTTCCTATTTGCTCAGCTAACATTTTCACTTGGGCCTCAAGGCACTGGAACCTTTCCATCTCTCTAGGATCCTCTTTCTGTGGCCTAGGTCGATATTGGTTGTTTTCCCCCTGATTGGATCTATTCTGATACCTCTCAGGTGATTGATGTCGGTTGGGATGGTTTCTGAACTCTTGATTCATTTGTGGAGGGGAGCGGGTTGCACCCATCCTTTGATTATAGTCCCCTGGTGGGGAATCATTGTACTGGCGTGGACTGTAGTTCACGTTTTGCCTCATGTCCTGTCTCTCAGATTGTGGGTACTGGCCCCTATGTTGATTTCCATTATCAGTAAATCGATCCACATATTGGGGCCTATCCTGATTACCATATATCATGGTGCTGGGATCAAATCTGCTCTGTGTCCCCAATGACTGGTAGGGACCATCATTTCTTTGATCTTGATTTTGTCTCTGGTTATTGTTCATACCTGCCATATCAGGCCGGTATCCTACCCGGGGTCTGTCCCCTAAATACCTAGGGCTGATGTAGCTCTCTCTATTACTAGGATCATGTGATTGGAACATTGGTACAGGAAATGACGATCTTTGTTGATTACCCCTTTGTTCAGGTGTCACATTATTTTTACCTTGGCTTTGAGTAGACTCAAGGGACATTTTGGCTGACCTGATTTCCATTACTGTGGCTGAGGGTTCTTTAGATTTAGGTCTAGTATCTTTCATTTTATCACTTTCTCTACCCTGACAATAGAGTACCTCATATAGTTTTGTGCTTTGATGTACAATCCATTCAAGGAACTTGTCACGGTCAAATTCACGGACCAATTGGGATATGATGTCTTTCTGTAGCCCATAGAAGTATGCAGTTTTAAACTCATTGGAATTTGAGTCAAAAGATACATCAAAGCGAGAAAATGCTCTTTTTAAGTCTTGTAAAAATTGGCGAGGGGATATATTAGGTCCAGCAGTAATTGTGTACGCGACTTTCTTTGCCTCCTGCAATGACTGAAAAGGAGAAAAATGACGCCTAATTTCTTTTTCAAACTCCAGCCATGTCATATTCTGCTGTTCATTTAATCCCCTTATGATGCTGGCTGTCGGGGCATCTAAAGTTAAATGAAAATATTGTCTGTACTGTTCCTTAGGTATCTGGAGTGCTTTAAAAATGTCATGCACCGCTTCTAAGTGATCCTCAATGCAGCATTCACCTCCCTTTTTAAATGGTTTGATCAGGGCTTTAATGGATTTCATTATTTTTATGGGGCTACTTGTTGTAATGCATGGAATTGCATTATTTTGTGATTCAATCCTGTTTTCAGGTGTATGAGATTGGTGGCTGCCCCCAATGGGAGTATCAAATCCCACAAGGGCGCTGCAACCAAGTTCAGTCACCGGCCCAGTCACTGGAGCACTAGCTCTTTGGGCAGAGCTAGTATTCACCTCCACTCCATGGAATGTGGTACCCTGCCGTTTCTCCTGGGAATGCACATTTGCTGTTCTAAGTCCTTACACTTTTTAAGGAGTCTGTTGGCTTTATCTTGCAAATAGTTGTTTTCACCATTCATTTTATTAATCACCTCCTGCATGTCGCACATTTGCATTTGGCATTCATTGAACTCTTTATTTCTCTTGTCTCTTTCTTGAATCATTTTAATCATTTCTTGTTCTGCACTCTGGAGATCACCTTCTTTTTCACAATGTTCTTTTTGTAAAATCTGCATCTCTGAAACAACCTCATCTTTATCCTGCCTAATGTGATCCACTAAGGCTTTTAAGTGTGCCAATTCTTGCTCACTATCTTCAAATTGTTTCTTGCTTTTGGATAACTGAGTATCAAAGTCTCTGCATTGTAATTGCATGTCTTTTTGGCATACATCCAATTATGCTCTCAACATTTCCTGATTTTTACTTGCCCCCTCTAATTCAGTCTTTAACCTGTTAATTAGCTGAGTATCATTCTCTTGCATTCGCAGGGACTTGTTTAAAATAAACCATATTTTGCCGCATAGCCGTATTAAACAGTCTTTCTCTGCACTTTTATCGGCTGCATTCAATAATCTTGTAAGGCAGACCTGAATTATGCTGCCTTCTGCAAAAATATTGTCTAGTTTTTCTTTCTGCACCTCACCCTGAATGCGGCTACTCCATTCTAACGTGCTATTTGACGACCAATTCCCATGTGCAAACAACTTTGCCTCTAAATATTGCACTAGATCTGAGAATGTGGTTTCCCTTTGTGACATTCTGAAATTCGTTTTTAGTGGCACACTGTTATTATAAAATGGGTTCCCTTTAATGTGCAAATGGCAGTGTGAGACACGCTTGCCACGCCCAGTAGGTACTCTATGATCACTTTCCCGGCCTGCAACGCACCATACATATATGTAGGGTATTTTGTGGAGATTTGGGGCCTGACGGTATTTTATTACCGCCGAAAAATAACTTAGCAATAATCACTCCTCGTATTCAGATTGGGCCATGTACAACAATAAAACAGTGGACATGCATTATTTCAGCACCCAGACATGCATATTTGGTATGCGTGGTTGGTATGCGTGGTTGGTGGTATTTTGGTGAGCATAATTCCCTTGTTTTATTTGTGGCCCCAATGTCCAGAATCCCTTACCTTTGCTTAGATTTTTCGTGTAATCACTAGAGAGACCTCAGACCTACATTTTAGGAATACCACATTTTCAGTGTTAGTGTTAGTGTGCCACCATGGGCGATCTCACTGACTTATTTACGACAGAGAGCTATATGTGGTAATTTTGTGGTAATTTCCACTACCTTATATATGGTAGGGAACTATGTTCAGAGAGTCCCTCTTCCCGTTGGCTCATGTACCTCCAACGAGCTATGCTACAAACAATCACTCTCAATTGTCCATACTGCATATGATCATGCACACATCTGTCTTAAAATGACAATTGCATTGTTTAAAAATCTCCCCTCACCATCAGCACTGTATTGGTAAATATAAGACACACCACTCGTCTGCTTTCAAATATTTTTCTGTATTATAAAAGTTGCATTTAAACATGATCTCACTCTTTACAGAAATAAATAAAACAGCACATTGACAGCATTGTCTGTAATACACTGAAAAAAAACTGGCGGAGAACAGAACACAATTTGCAACATTAACGTGTGATTAAGGCACCGGAATCTCCTTTTCTACTCTGACTGAACATTCTCGCCTCGTACACACTCAGCTCCCACACTTATGTAATTACCTTATCTGTTCAGAGTTTTCTTTAGCTGTTCTCTTTCTGAATGTGGCTCCCTTGAAGATTAACCCCAGTAAAAAGGATCGCCTTTCCTTCTCAAACCGGGGTCATTGCCTGGAATTCTCAGCTTTTGCAGATAGGAATGCTCCAACCAGGAAAAAATAGGTCCTTCTCCCAGCTCTGCGAATCTTTCCTGCCCTTCTCTCTCCTCAAACTCCCCCCAGCAAAACTCTGATCGCTCCCTCTAGCATGATACTTGCTATGACGCTGCTCCAATCAGAATCAATCATGCCATCTCCTCCTTCTCTACACAATGGCTCATTTTTATAGTAATACTTTGTAACCAACTGATTTCCTGTTCTTTCGAGCTCTTTTGCTTCCTGTAATTATGTGGACAGGGCAGCAGAGAAAAAAAAATGGATGTGCGTTTAAAAGTTCACTTTCAGAATAGGCCTAATTCTGCAGTGGAGACACATTTTTATTAGTGGATTATGTTTCATTAGTCAGGTTAGTTATAAGTAATGTTAGTTATTATTTTCAAATGTGTCTCTCGCACCATAGGCATTTCAGGTGAAAAATAGTGTGCATTTTTGAATGTGCACGTGTGCTTTTAACTGTAAAAATAGATTTGCATCTTATATGTTAAAATCGTTTTTGACTGAATAGCCTGTCTTTCCTTGTTAATCTGGTAACACATATAGCAATGCACCGCACCCTTGTGGTGGTGCTGCATAAAAGAATTGCTACCTGTGCAGTAGTGCTGTACTCTGTGCTGTTTGCTACCTGTGCAGTAGTGCTGTACTCTGTGCTGTAACACGCCAAATATCCTTACAGTGCAAACATACCCATATTCACAGAATCAATAGCGCTTCATACTAGCGGCAAATACCAACATTATTTTGCCACCTGTCAATGGGTGCAAAGAAGAATAGCACCATGCAATTCAAAGTATAAAAAGTGCAATGCAATACTTGCCAAATCACACCATCATACCCAATGGTGCATTGATTGCATGTATACTCCTACATGCAAGTAGGAGGAAAAAAGGAGGAGGAGGCCCCTGAATCCTACATAATCGCAAACTATATTTGGGATGCTAGATGAGCCATACACGCACATACTGCTCCCACCCACATGTCATTCTTGATTTGGAGAGTGAGTAAGAGAATGACCTGGCATCTCCCTCCATGTGCTCACAGGCCCTACAACTCCTGGAGAAAATGTTATCTACCCTTCACTTCGTGGCCACAAGCTCCTTCCAGTGCACCACAACCATGCTTGTTGCTATTTCACAGGCCACACAATCACGGTACCTTCACCAAGTCTAGCGCTGCATTATAGCATGCATGCATAGCCATGCAGACATGACACACACTCCGCAGGCAAGGCAAAGAGTGGTTCAGGAATGTTGCCACTGAAGAGTTTCCAATTTTCCATGGCTCCTTGGAGCCATCAACGGCACCCCTGTTGGGCTACAACCTCCATGAGAAACAGCGCACATGTATCAGAACCGAAATAATTTGGCATTCTATTAGTGTGCAGGTCATATGTGATGCCAAGGAACAAATCATGCATATTAATTCCAACTACCCAGGAAAGTATTCATGACAGTTACATAATATGCCACTCCCCTATCCAACAGGCACTGACATTGGGGACATTTGGTAACCTGTGGCTCATTGGTGGGTGTCAATCATCATGCACTCACACACATATACATGTGGTCACATCCTACACATAAATTACATTCAGTGTGGAACACATATGCCAAACTCACATCCTTGTTGGCTTTCAAAGCTGATTATACCTGGCAACAAATGTTTGCCCATAAACTACACCATTAGAATACCTGCATTGGTTTCCCAACCCAAACAGTGTGTGCTCCATAACAGAAAATGTACACTGCCACCTTATTTATAATCTTGCCATAAAGGCCTAACACCACAACCAGAGCCACTAAAGTGCACATTGAAGTTTTTCTGTCACCGTCTCAAGTGTACAAATCCTGCTAACCTGGCCCTCGGCCTCACAGACTAACGAAGAAGTTACATTTACATTACTAAATGAAAACTGTAAATCTATCCCCCAACCACCCCCTTCCACATTCAACAACTTCCATTCACCAGCCCCCTCATCTGCCTCTTATATATCCATAACAATTGCCTTATCCCTTCACCAGTCTTGTGCATGATTCTCTCACAATTATTCTTGCCTATACTGTACCCCTGGCCCTCCCTGCCTGCTGCAGCATAACAAACCCCTATCTTTTAGAACATACACAAACCTGACCTTCCCTCAACAACTCCTACAACAGGTGGTGCCCCACAACGCAGGACTAAAATGGCCAGAGGCGATATTACTGGCCCTCAACCCCTACACCTTTCAAGGCCACTACCCACAGCTCAACTGTATAAAACAATAACCCACTTCAAACATCCTATCTCGTGGTGCACATTATGCACAACACATACTTTGATGAACTTCATCATCTTCTTCTGTGTGTTTCTACTGCTTTACACTGCTTTCTCTTTCAAGGTCCCTCTCCATTCCCTTCCTGGTAAGAGTCCAGTGAACAGTAACTAGGTCAATGGCCAATACTGAGACAATTTTGAAATGTCCCCATTCAAGCTCTTCATCAGGTCCACCCCTGGTTCTTTAACCAAATCATTCACACCTGTGTGCATAAATATAATTGTGATACAAGTTTGCTGTGTGGTGCAACGCATTTGTGCAGGAGACGCTGCCCAGAGATAGGTAGCACTTCACGTTAGGCTCATACATCCAAACCTTTAATAACTGAGGTTTGGACCCTTTGCAGCAAAGCCCTCACAGGAAAAGGCCACGGTGTTGTGTGACGCAGGTGCGGTGGAGACAATGCTTGGCGCTACGTAGCACATTCTGCTATGTCCATGCATCCAAATCCAAAAGAATCAAGGATTGGAACCTCTGTGGCAAAGCTCTCGCAAGACAAGGCTGCAGTGTTGTGTGATGAAGGGGTGCACCAGAAGCTGCCCAGCGATACAAAGCACATTGTGCTTTGTCCATGCATCCAAACCTTTAAGAACCGATACAGGTGCGCAGGAGACACTGCCCAATGATACGTAGCACATTGCGCTATTTCCATTCATGCAAACCTTAAAGAAATGAACCTCGGACCCTCTGTGGCAAAGCACCCGCAGGACAAGGCCCCAGTGTTGTGTGACACAGGTGCGCAGGAGATGCTGCCTGCTCCTACATAGTATGTTGCGGTAAATCCATGCATCCACATCTTTAAGAACCAAGGATCGGACATTCTGCGGCAAAGCCCTCACAGGACATGACCACAGTGTTTTCCAACCCAGGTGCACAGGAGACAGTGCTCGACAATACGTAGCGCATTGCGCTACATCCGTGCATGCAAACCTTTAAGAACTGAGGATCGGACTCTCTGCAGTAAAGCCTGCACATGACAAGGCTGCAGTGTTGTGCGACCCTGTGCACAGGACACACTGGTGACGATACAAAGCACAATGTACTACGTCCATGCATGCAAGCATTTAGGAACCGAGGATCGGACCCTCTGCGGTAAAGCCCTTGTAGGACAAGGCTGCAGTGGTGTGCAATGCAGGTGGGCAGGAGACTCTGGCCGGCGATAGGTAGCACGTTGCCCTACATCTACGCATCCAAACATTTAAGAACCCAGAACTGGACCCTCTGCAGCAATGTCGTTGAAGGACAAGGCTGCAGTGTTGTGCAACGCAGGTGCTTGGTGACAAAGGGGTTGGATTTCAAAGTATGAGCATGAAGTGTAGCAGTCGACCAGCAGGGACCTCAAGGAAAGACAGGTGCGGGCGGTGGGCGTAACCATTACTATGTCCTAGTAAACTGCCCTTCCTCTTCCTTAATTCCGTTTGAATGAAAATCTTACTCTGCACTGTCTCTATGCATACATTATGTTGTCCCACTCCTAGGTAGCAATTCATTGTTTTCCAGTGCATCTGTAACTGTTTCTCTACATTTGTCTTACGTTTTCTGTTTTTTTCATTTTTAGGTGAACGTCTTTGGCCCTCAGCACTGTTTCTCTGTGTTCCCCTGTATTTTCTGCATTTCACCTCTAGACAAATATTCCTGGGTGTGCTTGTACATGGCTTGCTCTGTCCACTAGGCCTTTATAATTTTCTCTAGGTTCCTTCAATCTCTGTGATCACTACTGTTGCCCTCCAGGCCTTTCATCTCTGGGTTGAGTTGAACCTGGTCGGCTTCCACTGTTGTTTCCACTCACTATTGTTGCCCTTGTTTACTTGTCTCCGTCTGCGCTCTGTTGTTGCCTGTTGTTCCCTCTGTTTACCCCTCTTGCTCTCCCAAACCCCTCCTTGTGCACCATCTGTGGCCTAGATGTGTGGAGTATTTTGTTCTCTTCACCCTCTCTCGCCTGCCGTTACTCCTTCCTCTTTCACACCCACTGTAAAGGTGTGAGGGGGGTTTCTGTACTTCTGCCCTCTATATGGTAGGATAAAGGCACAGAACAGGACAAGCAGCCAGGCTTAAGCCTTCAGGAGGTGAACCAGGCTGGTTCTTAAGTACAGTGTTTGCGCAAAGCCCCCACACTATATTAGGTGATAACACAGCTTCGTTATATAAAATGAGATTTCTACCTTTACCAAATATACATATGAATAATAACACTTTGTACATGGAATACGTATTCAAAGAATGTAAAATATATACACTGAATGTGGTTACCACACATTACTTATATCCAGTAATAGATGCACTACTTGCAGACAGTTTTAAATAGGCATGTGAATTCTCAAGTGAGGTGTGAAAAGAATAAGGAAGAAAGGCAGGTTAGTTGTGAACAGTGGCAGAATTCTGTGTGAGGGTCCCCCCACCTGGGAAGCCTGTAAGGCAAAAAGTTAGGGAGTAACTTATATTGGGCCTCATTCCGAGTCATGCCGGTAAGTAACTGTATTTTCCGGCATGGCGCAAAGTACGACACCGTGCTGGTTGAAGTCCGAAAATTACGGCCCATTCCGAGCTCACGGACACGCGCTTTCTGCCATGCCGGAAAAGGACCGCGCGGCCTGCCGCAAAATCCCCCGAAGAACCCCTACCGGCATGCAACCGATACCTAAAGTACTACACCGCCCTGTAAGCATTAGCGACAGTGCATAACGGTGACCGTAAATTACGGTGACTGTAATTTACAGAAACCGTAAATTACAGTCTCCGCCGAAAAACGGATCCGGAAATTACGACATCGCACAGGAACGGGAAGGAGAGCGGCGGCCATCTATAAAAACACAATCCATTGCCATCCGCAGCTGCCAGCAGCCCTGTGAGGAAAGTAAAGTCGTGAACTGGACCAGGCACCGCAGGACATGCCGAAAGCACCAAAAAGGGCGGCGGATCGCGTCCGCAAGGTGAAATTCTCCACCGATGAACTGCAGGTCATGGTAGACCACCTTGCAGAGCATGCTGATGTAGTTTTCAGGGGCGACATGCGCAGGGAATCAACCCCCCGCAAGAAGACCATCTGGGCGGAACTGGCACAGAGGGTGAGCGCTGTTGGAAGCACTCCCCGCACCCCAAGGGACTGCCGCAAGCGGTGGGACGACCTGCGGGTGCGGGTGCGGGGCCTCCTCTCCACCAACCGCAGCCAGGCCCTGCAGACGGGAGGTGGGCCAAGTACACAGGTCCAACTAGAGCCATGGGAGGAGACCGGCGCGCAGCTCATTGGCACGGAATCCATAGAGGGCGTGGGGACCATGGAGTGCGGCGGAACGACTTCTGCAGAAGGAGGTGAGTGTTGACAGTGCACCCTGGCAATGTCCATTGCATCATGTAAACTGACCCAGGGGCCATCGAAGGCACCCTCTCGTGTTGCCCTCCCCCCATCTAACGCATCCCCCCATCCAACAAATGCTAAGGCAAGTGCCGCCTAATGCTGGCCTAAGTGCGAGTACATAACGCACATCAACCATACTGGACTGACTTGCACAGCCCATCATGCACACCGTCCAGCGTGGTAGGCATAGTACCTGCCGAAATGTACATGAACAGGGCACAACGAATCACTCCCAAACATGTGTATATGTCATCACCATGCACATGTACCACTGCCATAGCTACCCCCCAAACTGAACAACCCGTGAATGACTGAAATGTCCATGCAACCATGTATGCAAATAGGACATAGCACAGACACTAATGTTGTCCCTCTCTCCTACCCCCACAGGCACAGACCATGACAGCACAGAGCCCCAAGGAAGCCGGCCAAGCCCCTCTGCGGGTACTGGCAAGGCCAGGCCGAAGCCAGCAACCAAGAAAACCACCCCTCAGCCTACGGAAAGGCCACTTGAAGCTGGCAGACCAGCAAGCCACACAACATCCGTGGCAGCAGCCGAGCAGACCCCTACCTCAGCACAATCGAGCATTTCAGGGGAGGCTGCTGCTACCGCACCAGATGAGTGGGAGCCCATCCCGCCACCCATCCAGGGGCCCATGTCGGAGGACGACCAGGAGAGCATGCAAATGCTGGAACCATGCCTCGTGACACTGGCGTCATGCAGTGACTCCGGGGATGCACCATCAACCGTGCACAGCCTTGAACTTGACCCGCTGGGGTGTGACTTCGTTCCCCCCAGTCCACCCATACAACCCCTTGCACAGCATGCTGGTGCAAGTAGATCATCCGATGGCCCCCCTTCACCTGACCAGTTCAGAGTTCAGCAATTGAGCGATCTCATAGGGAACTATATTGAGGATAATCGCCAGACCCGGACTGGACTGTATGAGGAACTCAATCAAATGCGCCAGTCCCTCAACGACTGCACCACCAGATTGTGCGACTCCCTGACGGACAATACAACCCGGCTATGCCATGTCCTCAACCGCATTGCTAATGCCCTTGAGGCAGGGAGTCAAAATACGGAGCCACAGCAGGAGGGCACGTCCGAGACAAGTGAGGCCACGCAAGGCAGCCCGGAGAGACGCCTCGGGCGGTCCTTGCGCAAACGGGATTTGCCTCCCCCAGACAAGGGCTCCAAGGGACATTAGCCATTCCTGCCACATGTGGTCCCAAGATCCTACATGGGACGACTGCTCAGGAGTTGGGGGGAGGGGGAGGTGGGTGGCATTGTGTTCTGGAGTTGGGGGGGGGGTGATGTTGTGTTCTGGGGTTGGGGGGAGGGGGGTGATGTTGTGTTCTGGAGTTGGGGAGAGGGGGGTGATGTGTTTTGGGGTTGGGGGGAGGGGGGTGATGTTGTGTTCTGGAGTTGGGGGGAGGGGGGTGATGTTGTGTTCTGGAGTTGTGGGGAGGGGGGAGGGGGCATGGGCATTTGCTGAAGTAAGCACTGTTTTTTCATTTCTTGTTATCTCAATACACAATTGGTGTTGCAAAGTTGAACCGTTGTGGACATTCTTCATTGCACTTTTTGTCCATCTGCATATATGGCATGGGCCCATTCGACACCAGATATCAGTGGAGGGGTCAGCCACCAGTCCTGGTTCGCGGGCACATATGTGCATCACGCAAACCTGGTGACTGCTGCATCTACACGCATGCACGGGTATGGCCATGGTCTGGTTGCCCCATGGGTCTGTTCAGGGGGTTCATGACAGGGGTCATGTGGCTTGCTGTTAGGGTACATCCACGAACAGCTGCATGTGTCGCAAAATGAGGTGGGTGTGTGGACTGTCATGGTGGTGAACAGCACTTGGCTGTCATGGCAGGCTTTCGATGATGGCCATATGTACATGTACATAGATATATTCGGCACGATCAGGGACACAAATATGTGTCCGATGCAATGTAATGCTGTGGGGTGTCGTGTCTACATGATGGTCCGTGAACGGTGGTGTGGACATCTTGGGGTACATGTTCCTTTGACGCATGCTGCTGTTCTGATGTCGGATCATTCTGGTGCTGTGTACTGTGTACATTCTCATTTGGCTGTGGATCATGTCCATCATCCAGCTCTGATCCATTCTATGGTGATTCCCAACACTCCTATGGGGGTGCCATGCCGGTGACGTGATATCGTACCCCTGCTGTCCTCCGTGAATTCCACTTCCAGGGGTGGGTCTCCAATGTGGTGCCAGGCTGGGGGATGCCGCAATGTGAATGTGCAGTGTGCCCTCGGATATGCACTTGCGGTTGTGGTGTCCGCCAATGAGTGGTGCTGGTGTAGTGTGCCTATCCCTTGTCAGTTGGTGTAGATGTAGTGTGATGTGGGTGCCTTATTCTGGCAAAGTGAAAATATGTTCATATGTGCCGTTGCCCTGGTTCTTTGGCAGGTTTGTTGTCAGGATGAACAACGTACAATGGCTCCATCTTTTCTACGCAGTTGGTTCATGCAGGCACCCACCCTGTGGCACCAGTGCACTTGCATGACACAGTCAGACGACTCAACAGCCAGCCAGACAGGTCATCCTGCATGTTGGGCCATGTGGCACGGTAGCATGCTGACCTCTTTCCTTTTCAATCGACCCTCCCAGGTCCAACTTGGGGCCCTCCTCTCTGACATATTTTCCTCCACCTGTGGTGTTCCCCTGGGATCTAATCTCCCTCCCTGGCTGTTCAACCAGTATTTGGCACTCCTTGGCCACCGCATCGCCACCCTCTGCCCAAATTTTCAGCGCTATGCGGACGATACCCGGCAAATTTTCAGCCTACCCTTGGCGTCCTCCTCTCCTTCCCTCATCTCTGACTGTCTGTCTGAAATCCAGGAATGGTGTGCAGCCAATGAACACTGCCTTAATGCTAGTAAGACTGAGATTCTCCTCATCGGCACACCCACTCCCTCCTTCCTTTAAGTTCAAAACACTATGCATTGTCCACAAGGCCTTCTGGGGCCTGGGGCATGAATTCCTTCTACTCTCTCTTCCTGAATGTCTTCCTTCCAAAGACCTTTGCTCATCCGTCTCCGACTCACTCAGGGTCAGCCGCTTCACAGAGCAACGAGCTGGGGGTAGATCTCTCCCCGCGGCAGGGGCCTCCCTCTGGAACAGCCTTCCTGCATCCCTGATATTTGAGGAGAACCATCTCTGGTTCCGGAAGCACCTTATCACCTTCCTCTTTGCTTCTGCTTTCTCTCTCCCTCTCCCCTGCTGAATTCTTCACTGAAACTGCACAGGATCTGTATCTGGGCCACTCTCGCCGACCTCGGTCCTGGGCCCAGCCACTCTCCACTTGCACTGCCTCCCTGGCAACCCCTGCACTGCGGGACTGTCTCTCTATCCCTACAGCCCCCCCTTCCCAGCACTCGTCTGCACTTACCTTGCACTTGCCACCAGCTGGCCCTATTAATTTATTTTTTGATATTCGACTTACTTTGTACTGCACTTCCCCCGTCCACTTGCACTTGCACTTTTTCCATTCTCACTACCCCTGCACTTGCGCGGTCTGTGTCACACCTGGCCTGGTGGGATTGTTGTCTGTCTTCCCCTTGTTCCCCCCTCCCTGCCTCGTCGCGCCTTGAGACACTTGTGTATGGGCGCGTTCTAAATGCCATATCATATCATATCATGTCATTTCAGCAGGCCCTTTGAGTCATGTGTAGTTGTTTGGTGTCGGGCCCACCCATGTGTGCGGTTCTTGGTAGTGTTGCATTCCATCTGCACGTAGGGGGAGTGGTATTGTTTGCAGTTGATGTCCGCAACGTGCATGCCAAGCTGGTCCACATACGACTGGTGGGTCAGGAGCAACATTGTGATTTGCCATGCCTCCATTTGCTTTTGGTCCAGCTTTACTGTTGTGTGTCTCATGGGTGGTCCACGTTGGGGATCGGTGGACCCTTTTGTGTTTGGGGATGTGTTTGGGGGGGTGTAAGGGCACTTGGATATGTGGCCGCATAATGGACGGTTGTGACATGCCACTGTGTGCTGGTGGGTGCCTTTGGCATTGGTGTGGGGCACAGGCAACATCATCACTTGTGCCGGGTTGGCACTGTACATTTGTATGGTGCTCGCTTGTCTTGTGTCTGTGCCGCAATATGGTGGTGACGGTGTCACAGCCTAGGTGGTCAGGGGCGTCTGTCTGGTAGGCCTTCTCCTAGAGCGTCAAGTCATGCTACGTGTGCATGGGGGCTGCAGGGGTGGTAACGGAGGATGCACTGGTGCTGCATGCAGGGCCTGTCTCCCCCCTCCTTCTACCCCTGTGTCTCCTCAGTTGGGGGGCCTGGTGTTGTTGCAGGGGTTTGTGTGGTTGTGGACTTGATTGTTCAATTGGTGTCATCTTGGTGTGGGAGGGTGGTGGTGTGTGGGTGTGTTCCTTTTCTACTATGCCAGACTCCTGGCCTCCGTCTGTGTTGCATGTGTGCACCTGTGGCTCTGGGTCCCACTGCTCAGGGTTCTTTACTCCTTCTCTGAGATGCCTGTATGTACTCCATGCCGGTAAGGTACTTTACGGCCTTGAGGAGGACATAATTTTCGTGTGGTCCTTACTTGGAATCAGCTCCGGTTTACGTCATGGCGTTAATTTCGTCATTGAGGTGCGCGCGCGCGACCCAAGACCGTAAATTACGGCATTGTAGTTTACGGTGCCGTATTTTACAGTCTGAGGGGTCGGAATGGCATGGAGCGGAAAACCATGCCGGTAAATCAATACTGTCATGGTTTGTACCTTACCTCCAGACTCGGAATGACCCCCATTGTCTTTTACATTCTAGTCCAATAATGTTCAGTAACATTGTACTTTCTTTTAAAAGGTTCAACCACCCTAAAGTACCTAAGAGGTCACAGGAGAACAGGATCCAAGATGAATCTGGGACCCCTGGACGACTCCTGAGGCTAGAAGATGTTCTTCCTCATCACAGTAACTTTGGTGCCTTCACAGGGGAAGTGGCAGAGTTTCTCGGTTTCACTTGACGATTCCCTCCGAGGATGGACCCCCTTAGGTAGAAGGAGCAACTTGGATGCTGTGTCCAAGAAGAATAATGGAACCAAAGTCTTTCTGACCTGCAGCAGTTTTTTTTGCCGGGTTTCGGCATATCACGATTTTCCAACTTTTGGTTCGTCGCTGCTGCTGCTGCAACACACACCTCTAGACATCTTCTTGTGACCTGGACTCGGAGTGTCCTCAGAGCTTCACCAAGTCTGGGCCCTCGGGATGTCTATGGTAGCTTCTGGTGGTGGGAAATGCACAGACGGACCTTCCTTGGCACGCAGTGACTCTGGACTCTCTGCCACAGGAAAAAGTGGTCAGTGATAATGGTGAGGATGTCCCTTGAAATGCTCTTAGACAGTTTGGAACTTTTGCAGCTCTGGGTGTCCCGCAGCACCATGCCAGTGTACTCCCTCTTCTGGGCGGTAGGCAGCAACAGTTTCCAGTGGTCATTAAACGGACCCTGGTTGACACCAATGGACTTCTTGGACTTGAGATGTCCAGACACTCCTCTTCAGGAATCACAAAGATTAATTCTCCAGAAAGAAGACACACAGGACTGGCTTCCAGGGCACTTCGGATGAAGTCCATCAGTTTGCATGATAGACTTGCATAGCTCAGAGAGGGGGGCCTTCACAGGTCCTCTCAGGATCAGTACTTGGCAGACAGGACAGATTTTGGATTACATGAAGAAAATGCAGCAGCAGACTTCTCCAGCTGGTCTTCAAGGAACAGCTTCTTCTTGCTTCAGCTTCGACTTCAGCTTCTGATTGTAAAGACTGGAGGGGGTGTCTGTACTCCTGCTCTCTATAGGGCAGAGGAGAGGCACAGAGGAACCCAGCCAACATTGTCTATTATTGGTATCATGGTTGAGCAACCAATGCTTAGCTCTCAGGAGGTGATGCGGGCTGGTTCTTAAGTACAGTGTAGTCCCCAAGCACCCACAAAGGAATGTCCGCACACTGTATTAGTTAAAACACAGTGGGCCTCATTACAACCCAGGCAGTAAGTTCCCTACTTTACCACCATGGTGTAAACTCTGTTTACACCATGGTGGATGGCGGATTTACCGCCCCATTCCAAGGTGAGTGGGGCGGTAAATCCCCATTCCCCATTTACCCTTCCTCAGTCCCATTTTTGCCCCACAGGGCATAATAGGAGTGGGGAAGGCGCTAATTACGGCACCGTAAATTACGGTGGCGTAATTAGCACCAAGGCGGGTTAGCGCCTTGCATTTTAACGCCTGCTAAAGGCAGGCGTTAAAATGGTAATCAGGCATTAAGGGTTAACGGCGCCGACGGCGCCGTTAAACCCTTAACGCCTGGGTTGTAATGAGGCCCAGTATGTATATAAATAAGGTTCGAGTTATATACACAATCACAATAACACACTTTGTGCTCCGACAATTCTAAAATGGTAAATAAATACAGTTCTAGGTGGTACTACTATTGCTATGATTCCATTAAAATGCATCAACTGTACTAAGTTCAAATAGCATATGAATCAACATAGCAAAACAATATCAACCATAGACTTAGGAGGAAAACAACTTGGTCAGACAATTGGTGGAATATTGAGCCCCTACCACTAGGCACCGTTCTGTATGAGGATCCTCACACCTTGGCAACCTGTAAATGAAGATGCACTAGCCCAGTCCAGATTTTGCCTATTTGAGTCTTATCACCTTCTATAAAAGTTCTATTGCCCCAAAGTACCTGGTTTCGTAGAGTTCTTTGGTGAGTCATTGACAGGCCCTTCTTGAGGGCACTCCCTTTAAGGCAGGCACCGCGGGTCATCGAGATTCAGTGAAGAAAGAGGAGAATGTTGTCGGTGCAGGAACAGCTTCAATCTTCACTGTGCTCATTGACGAAAGCTTGTGAACGTCCTGTGAAGAGGTGTCTGTTGTCGCAAAGAGTCAATGAAGAACTTTAGCCCAGCATGGGCATTGGGTCGTCGGCATCTGGCTACGGTGAACGGACGGGACCACAGCTGGCTTCAGTAGTCTCGCCGGCGTCTCTGAGGTCTTCGAGTGGCGGGAAACCCACCTGCGGATTCTCCTTGGCGGTCGACGGCCTTTACTTTATCCGCAGGACGAAAGCGGTTGACGGTGATGAACAATGGAGTTCTTGGATCAAAATGTTCTTAAGCAAAGGGAGCACTGCGTCTCTGGTCAGTGACGGCGGTCATTGATGGTGGACTGCTGTCCGGTGCTTCTCTTCGTTCTCCTCAGTTTTACCCTTCATCGGTCGGCAGCCTTTCATAGGTCTGTCTACCATGGAGCTTTGGCAAAGATCAACTGGTGCATGATGGTCCCTCATAGCTCGGGAAGAGGTCTCCTAGCCCGGTCCTCTCCTAGACCAGTTCTTGAAGGCACATCAGCTTTCAGCTTGCAACAAAGGGAACAGCGGTTCACCTTCTTCTTCTGGCTCACCTTCGAGAGTAAGCATCAAGTATCAACTTAAGCTTCTGAACTATTTCTAGCAGTGAGAGGCTCCCAGTTATACTGTTAATCTCCCGTTCACTCTGCTGCATCACACTCAGGCAACCAATCACTCAGAAGGGCATCCGGGCAGTCAGACAGCCAATCAGGTGCACAGTGCATTCAGGCCATTCTTCTCCATCCAGACACTCACAACACTGAATGTGGATTCAGACAAGCCTTCTGCCATTCAGGACTGCACACTGCACTCAAACGAGTTTGTGGCAGAGCTGTCTCAGTCATTGTGTCAAACACCAGATACTAGACACCCATAAAACATAATGGGTATTTGTCACACACTCCATTCAGCCATGTCCCACCCCACGGGCGCACCCACAACATGCAGTTATAGGGAAGGCTCCAGCCAGTCTGGTCTGGACTTCCCCACAACACCATATCTGGAACTTCCCCCCAACAACCAGTCAGTGGGAAGGGACAGAGTCAGGGCTTCCCGGGACTTCAGGAAAAGTAAGGTAACAGGTGATAGAAAGCAAGAGGCCACAGGGGCCACCTTGTTTCCAATCGGGAATCCACTGATTGCAATGGCATGGCCTGGGCATCCCAAAATGGAGGTCGCTCAGGGCACCTGTCGATTCAGAACAGAGCTGCCACCAGCCCATACCCTGCTCTGTGGGCCACACACAGGTGCCCAAAAACATACACTAGGAGTACAGGGTCGTGCTCCCACCCATGGGTGCCAAAGGTATCCCAAGGGTCTGTTCACCAAACCAAATACCGGAAGAGCCGCACCACCAGGAGTCCCACATGAACTCTGGTGCAGAAAACTAGATAGAACACATGATAAAAAGCAATAAAGGACAAAGATACAGGGGTGGCTTCCAAACCTTCTCTGATCAAGGCAAGGGGCTCCCTCACTGGATGTCCAAAGAGGAGCTCACATACTTCAGGCACCTGTCTGTAAGCAAACAGCAGGCATAATAGGAGGAGGTCCCATTTCCTCCTTAGGGGTTCTTCCAAAGCACCCAACATGTCCGTGAGAGTCTTATTAAATCTCTCAAACAGACCTTGAGTTTGGTGATGGAAGGAGGTGGAGAACGTATAGGTTACACCACATTCCTTCCACATAGCTTGCATGTAACTAGACATGAAGTTGGTTCCTATTCAGAGACCGCCTCTTTAGGAAATCCAACTCTGGTAAAGATGCCCAGGAGAGCCCTGGCAACCACCTTGTCTGTTATGGTCCGAAGGGTTATAGCCTCAGGGTAACTGTGGAATGATCTACCAGTACCTGGATGAACCTGTGTCCACCTGATGTGGCAGGGTCAAGGGGACCAACAATGTCAATGTCCACACTCTCAAATGGTGTGCCAGTGGGGCAATGATACTGCCTCCAGTCTTGCCAGCCTAGCCCTTCAGGAGCTGTGACCACAGTGGGTGCTGCAGAAACATCAGAAAGAGAAGGAGACCCCTTCAAAGAGGTGGTCTTCTTACTCTTCCTCTTAGCCTTGGTTTTCTCCTTATGCTTGGGTAACTATCAGTCAGACCCTGTTTGACCTGTGACCTAGTCACTGCAGCCGCAGTCAGGTGTAACCCATCAGAAATTAACCCCATCTCTATTGGATCATTACCCGACAAAATGTTGGCAGGTACATTGTCATGACACAGGACAGTAAGTGTTGCTGTCTTGTCATCAATCTGAATGGTGACTAGGGTTACGAGAGAGAATTTTGGCAGCCCAACAGCTGTCATGCTAGCCCCAGTGTCTCTCAAACCAGTGAAGGGCTGGACATGTATGAGGACACTTCTCAAAAATCTTCTAATGGTCTGTGGGATAGTATCCACTGCCTATGAGTACTGGTCACAGACCCCAAGGGACACTAACAAAATCTCTACAGGAACACCAAAGGTGATTTTCGGAGAGGAAAGGAGGACAGTGGCATCCACCTCAGACATAGAGTAAGGGTAGGCCAAGCTGACAACCTGGACACCAAGTGCCTTACCTTTCCACTTTGGGTCACCATATCTGTAGTCCAAGGCCCCACAGTCCCAACAGGTGCCAGGAATACAATGGACTAGAATGAACTGGGTCCACTGGGTGCCTGCTTTGTAATAGTAACACCACTACTTTTACTACCACCTCATGAGACATATCCACACTAGATATTTGGTCCTTAGAGGGAGAATGTTAAGTTTTATTTGGATCTGGCTGCTTCTTGGACTCCTTCAACATTCTGAGGGGTCCCTTTCTCCTTGTTCTTGTTCTTCCCACTAGGATCCTTAGGGGACACCCTGTGAGAGACCCAATTATCAGCCAACTTGGACGATTTTAAGAGGTCCAAGATATTCTGGTCAGCAATGTACTGACGCAGCTCTGGTGAACAAGCCTCAGACAAATGTTCAAAAAACTGGAGATGAGACAATTCAACAAAATACTTCACTTTGTAACCATCAACCCCTCCTATCACATTCATATATGCAGCACTCACCCAATCAACCTAAGTTATATTTTCTCTCTTCTTACCAAATTTGGAAACCAAAGCAGCACTCATACTGGCTTCTTTCTTCCACACTCAGTTTCAGAATGCATTTATAACCAGTCTGAAGTACTCTATTTAACAAACACTTAGCCAAATCTCTAGGGTCAACAGCATGGATACCACAATCCATCTCACATGTGTTTATTCATTGTAGGATATCAGAAACCTCTGCATGCACACCAATCAAATCTGATTACAGATAATTACCAGGATGGTGAGGACTGATGCTGGCCAAACATGTTTACGTGATGCCAAGTAATCCCTAACTCCTCCCAAAAAACATCCAATCCCTCAGCATGTTCCTTCCATAATTCCCCTCACATGCTCTGCTGTCAAACAAAAAGCAATGTCAATCCTTCTAAACATGCAGACACCTTAGCTTGAAAGAGTAATTAGGTGAAATGCTCAAAAGTGCACAGGATACCTTGAGTTACATTGAGATGACCTTGTTGATAAATATTCTGTCCCCAAACTGTAGACACTATATTCAATAATAAACTGTGTGTACTACCGGTTGTCTAATGCAGACTTCATGTCACATATTAACAATGGATCCGTGGAGCCACATTCCCTCATCAATGCCACAACCGTTTGAATGCTAGTGCAAGACAACAAAATGTTTTCTCTCACAAATTAATGATTCACCTACGTCCTCTCTGGCCACAACATCTGCATTCAAAGGTCTGCTGCAGTTTACTGAGTACCAACATCCAACTCCAATACAACCACATCCACCTCATAAAAGGGGCACTGTACATATCTCCATGCCACCTCATGCACCGATCTCCTTCTAAAAATACCACCATGCCGTTTTCAGAGCTTAATATGTGGGGCCACCGCCTAACTCATGTTCTATGATACAAAAACAAGGTGTTTTGCAAGTCTTGCTAAAAGTCCATACACCTCAGATGTTCAACCAACTGTTTGGGTTCATGGTCCCTTCTGCAACATCTTTATGGCAGCTCCCCTTCCTCTGTTCACCCACATAAAATGTTATTCCACAAAGCACTGCATGTCTAGGTGAAGTTGTGTGCACCTAAGTCACTCTTGTTAGAACCTACATACCATGAAAAAAGTAATGGTTCCCAACATTGGGAACTCACGTCCCCTGCACACTGTCTGTGGCTGAAAAGACCCAATGGTATTGAGCAGATTTCAATAGCACGAAATATAGTAGTAAAGTGCCAATAGTAATTAGTAAATGATCATACAATAGACAACAACACATTTAGACTTCCAATTCAAAATCCAACAACTTGTGTTTTAATTAATTTAATTTTAAAAAAAAGCAGCTGAGCACAGCGCATTTCGAGAAACAATTCTCTTCTTCAGGCGTGTTGAATATCTACAGATTCTGAAAATAATCATACAGAGCCATTAAGGATAATGTCCCCTCAGAATTATTACAATCTAATACACAATTTCAAAGATTACAAATTAATTAAACAAGCTTGGTCAATCACCTCTTGTCTTCAGTGACTTGATTCAAATGTCGCAAGTAGCCCAATATTCCCAATAACATTAATCTGCCTCTGGATATATTATGGAGGGATAGTGGGGGTGAAATCTTGTAGTTAATGAGAGGCTGGAATGAGACTAAATTCTGACAAGTTAGTGTATCAAGCCAAAAATATCAAAAACCTACCAAAATCCATCATTATTGGTCATTTCTCAAACGTTTCTAATTTGTGAAGGTATTAATAGTGTAAGCAAGGCAATCCCTTAAAAGCAGAAGTTGCCAATGTTTAATCACCTAAAAGGGTAATACGTAATCACAAGACATATATTAAAACCTAAATTGGCCTCAAGGTATAAGGTGCTGGTTACTCCTCACAGGACATTTGACCTAGATGACCACAAATGCATCTTACCTCCTGTGAATGGTTCTCCCCAAGCTGATATAAGGAATGTCAGGGTGCAGTCCTCACTAGTTTAAGAATTATTCTATACATAAAAGGAATGTCCTATTAGTCCACTATGCCTCACATTCTATATAGAATCTAACAGCTAGGTAGATATCTTACCTGAAGCACTGTGTCAAAGCATGTACATGAACATTTGTGGCAAAATCGCAGCACAGAAAAATATTGACTGCAATATGTACAAGGTTGTGCACGACACAATGACGTCACATGTGACATGATGCGATGACATCATCACGTCACACCCACTGTGAAATGCCAAAGGAATAGGGTAATAGTGTATGTTGGAATATGTTATGGGCAGTAACTCTCAATGAGGAAGTCAACCAAACTAGAAGGAGTGCTAAACCTGTATCTGTTTAAACAGGAACGTCCCTAGAACATAAATCAGTGAATGCAACTGCATGATCATATTCGAAGGCGCTAGAGGGTCAGGTCTTTCCATATTCCAAATGTCCCTATGTCGTATGTGTCCCAGTTGGCTTGAAGGTAAATCTGAGGTCATTGAGCAAGCCTACACCTTACATTTACCGTAATCAGTATCTTACAAACATGGGTTGCACACAATGACAATTAATGCTGCATGGTTATGACTTAATAATTAGATGCATGGTTATATTCCTCATGAGGTATTTTTTACCTCAAACGCAGTCCCAAAGTGTGTAAACTTGTGGTTATGCAAGAGTGTAAGGCACATTCAATATTAATAAACCAAATAATCCACACACAAAGTCAAGATCGAGAAGACAATATTAGCCAACGTTTACCATAGATTAAAATAGGTCAAAATGAACTATGCTCAGAAACCGTTATTCAAAATAAATTTAAACCTCAGCATTTTGATGCAAACTAATGCAATGTATAAGTCGTTAAATTAACCTGTGGGATCAATCACACGGCTAGTTCAAATGTCTAAATTAGGAAAAAACATTTTAGGAGCTAGTCCATCATCACTGTGTTACAGTCTCACAATAATGAAATACATGGTTATAGTTAGATGCACATTAAGTACCGAAATTAGTATAAACCTCAACATTCTTATGCAATCCAATGTAATGTGAACTCAGTTAAATAACCGTGCAGTCTAATTTGCTTGACTAGTTCAGTTGTCTTGGAGAGGAAACATATGATCCCTAAGAATTTTCGGTACTAGACATCATCATATGAACAATTATATCAGAGACCCGAGTTTAGTCTCACAATAGGGACATCTACCATTACCGTTAGATGCCCCTAAAGTACCAAATATGATAGGTACTAACAATATACCTGCAATGTCTAGAAATAATGATTCATTCACAAAAAGCGACCAAAGTAGAAGTCCTCATTCAACCCTAATGGATACACAGAGTCAAGCTGGTGTATCCAGAAAAGTTCTCTGTGGGCCAAATTTCCCTGTAGGTTAGGCCCACTGGGGTGCGATTGAACTACTTCCAAGATAGTAAATCTCATCTGAGCAATCGTGTGTTTCATTTCCAAGAAATATCCTTCACCCTCCTCAAAGTTTGGCCTACAGAGTGCTTACTACATGGGCATCTGAAGGCGTACATTACATTGCAAGTCTCACATGTAGCATACTGTTTCAGTGCCTTTTTCCCAGAGCTCAGATGTCTTACATAATCATCTTTTTTACATTTGAGCAATGTTGGCAATTAAGGCATGGGAATATTCCTACCTTGATTTTCTGCAACTTTCTGCGAATTTGTCTTTTAACTTGTTCTGCCTTAACCAAAGTGTCTCTAAAGTTGTTACCTCGCTTGTAGGCCAGCATCGGAGGTTCGGGAAAGAGACGATTGAGATGGGGGTCAAGCCGTATAAGTCTCCAATTTTTCTTAATGATCCTAGAAACTTGGTGGCTTTGTGCAGAATAGCATAGTGTATGGATTATACTAGAACTGTCTTTTCTGGGGATTGATATCAACAATTCCTCCCTCCTATATTGGTCTGCTCTAAGGTCCGATTTCTCTAGCATATCGGATGGTACCCTCTTTGTTTAAACCTGCTAGTCATAGGTTCATACAATGTCCACAGGTCTGATACAATTCTCTTCAAATTAAGAAACTGGCTATAGGATAAGCGTTCTTTAAAATGTGCCGGGTGGACGCTCCCATAGTGTGAGGAGTTATTCACGTCCGTAGGTTTCCTGTAAATGCTGGTGAGAAGGATCATATCTGTATAAGTCCGAAGGACATCAAGGAAATGCAAATGTGGCTCGCCAATTTCTATGTTAAACTTGATGTGCTCATGACAGGAATTTAGTTAGTCAAAGAACCCTAGAATTTCCATTTATGAACCCTTCCAGAAGCTGAAAACATCATTGATGTATCTCTTCCAAAAACGGAACTTTGAGGTGAAACATACATGTTTGTGTATATGTTGAGGCCACAGCCGAACACATGGCAGTATCGTAGATTTTGAGATAATATTGTCCATTGAAACTCAATGGCGTAACAGGGGCCCCCGCAGGCTCTGCAGTGCGGGGGGCCCCACCAGGACATGTCCTGGGAGGGGGCCCCACTTGGGGAAAAAAAAGATTTTTTTTTCTCAACAAAAACAAAGTTGTGTTTTGAATTCACTCTGCATTAATAAAGAAATTATTTCTGTAACAGGAATCATTTCTTTATTAAGGCAGAGTGACTACAAAAAAAAATCTTTTTTTTTTGTTGAGAAAAAAAAATCTTTATTTATCTCCAAGTGGGCCCAATCCCTTTTTGAAGGCTGAGGGCTTGCCCCAACCCATGACATGGAAGACCCTAGGCTGGAGGGCTCCATGTCATTGGGTGGGGGGGAGTCCTATCACTTCAAAAATAAATAGTTTATTTTTGAAGTCACTCTGCCTTCATAAAGAAATTATTTCCATTACGGTTCGGTCCTTAACTGAATCATTTCTTAATGAAGGTAGAGTGACTTACAATGGGGCTCATTCTGACCATGCCGGCCCGGAAACAACGGTGCTGGTAATCTTACTGGCACCGTTGTTTCCGGACTGGTCTACCTGCTGGGGCCGCTGTGCCCGACAGGTCTGACCCTGCCGGGTACAGCGCCATGGTAGGCAGACCCGTCATGGAAGCACCGGCACCATTAAGAACGGTGCCGGTGCTTCTGTGTCCCCAATCCAATGGAGTCCTATGGGACTCCATGGGAATGGGGATTACCGAAATTACCGGCGCCTGCCTTCCCAGCCGCCGGACTTGGAAGAGCCCTGTGGCACCGGAAAGTCAGATGCCAGTCATTTTTTTTACGAGTCTGGTGGCAACCAGCCGGTAGCACCGGCACAGTTACTGCCGGACCCGTAATGAGCCCCAATTTCTTTTTGAAGTAATAGGGCTCCACTCAACCCCATGACGTGTGCGTGTGTGAGTGTATGGTGAAAGGGTGCACACAAATGTATGGGTCGCTGGGTGTGCATGTGTGCGTGTACGATGAAAGGGTACACACTTAAATGTATGGGTGGCTGCCTGGGTGTGCCTGTATGGGGAAAGGGTGCACACTTAAATGTATGTTTGGTTGCCTAAGTGTGCCTGTATGGTGAAACGGTGTACACTTAAATGTATGGATGGCTGCCTGGGCGTGCCTGTATGGTGAAAGAGTGCACACTTAAATGTATGGATGGCTGGGTGTGTATATGGTGAATGGTGTGTGTGCTTGTGTACAGGGGCACAACAAAACCTACATTTTAGGGGGTATCCCTTCAAATGTTGGGAGAGGCGCTAACTTCACGGGTGGTGAGGAGTGGCAAACTTATTTTTGTGTGGGCATCTAACTCCTTTACGTGTTTTAATTAGACTATTCTAGTGCAGCTTCAATGTTACAAGCAGTTAACTCTCTCCTTTAAGTCTCCTATTCCGTCTCTACCCTTCCAATCACTCCCCTGGCATGCAAGTACTCGACCCACATCGCGATTTCAATTGCCTAAAACATGTGGCATTTGAATGCAGGTACTAGCAGTGAAATGCTTTATGTTGGTAATTGCTGGGCCTTTATTAACAGCAAAACCCAGGTGCCGTTTAACATCTGTGTCCTGTTCTGTCCGGCAACTGCTCTAAAGGTCAGCCAGGTCGAGTCAACATAGCCCAATATGTCAGGGGGGAGTGCTGAAGCCCAGTCAACTCAATGGTGTTGCGCCACCACTTGTGTTCAATGCCTTGATTACTCCTAGCCCTATTCTTCCTTGTCCCAGTACTAATGTATGAGGTAGTACTTGTGTACTCTGCCTCATACACAAGGACTGGGATGAGGTATATGCACATGGAGGTAATGCCCAACTTAGCTACCTGTAATATTCATTACTCATAGTCCCACTCTTCCTCATCCCAGTACTTACCTATGAAGCAAGGAGGCTCATACATAAGCTCTAGGACAAGGAAGAGGGACGTGGAGGTAATTATTGGCCACGGAGCTGATTTTGGAGGTTGGGGTAGGGGGTGGTAGGAAGATGGGATGTGTATGGGGGCGGGATTGTGTGATTATTCATAATGGTTGTCCATGTCCAGGCTAAGCAGGCATGATATCTGGTATTAGGGCTATAGAGGCTTTTTGGTGCAGCCAGTCTAGTCATTCCCCAGTTTGGTATGACTTTCTTTTAACTGGGAATTTCTGATAAAGCAGTCCTGCTAAGTGTAATTACCTGGCTAGATTGGCATTTGGGTGCTGCCAGTCTAGCCATTTCTTACTGCGGCATTGTATATTTTTTTGGGCATCTGTGATAAAATGATATGATAAAAGTCATGTATAACGCGCCTGTACACAAGTGTTTCTATGCACGCCAAGACAGGGGAGGGAAGATAGAGGGAGGACAAGACAAATAATCTCACTAGGCCTTGTGTCATTGTGAGAACGAGAGGTGCAAGAGGAAAGGGAGCAAGAGGAAAGGGAGGGTGGAAGTGCAAGGGAAAGGGGAGGGGAATACAGGGCTGCAATGCTCTGAGTAAGTGCAGCCAGGGCTGCGTGGCTATGGGTAGTGCAAGGAGAAAAAGAGGCTGCAGGGTTACAGTTACAGCCCCTACGTGCATGGTAGGCCCAGAGGCAGTGCAAGGATGACCAATCAAGAAAGAGCCTGGACTCAGAGAGACTCTGTGGGTATCAAAGCAACCGATCGGTACAGCAGACAGGGAGGTCAGCAGGGGAGGGAAGAGAGAGAAAGCAGAGGAAAAAATGAAAGTTTTGACCTGTTTTCGAAACTTCAGATGGTCCGGCTCAAGTTTGAAGGAGCAGGGAGCCCATTTCAGAGGGAGGCACCAGCAGAGCAGAGAGATCTACCCCCCACTCTCTGCCTGGAGAAGTGTCTAACCCTTACAGAGTTGCAGGTAGCTGAGTAAAGGGCTCGAGAAGGAAGGTATTTTGGAAGAGAGCGTTAGATGAAGTGCGGGCCCAGGCACCAGAAAGCCTTGTGGACAATGCAACGGGTATTGACCTTGCAGCCACCGGAAGCCAGTGGAGAGATTTTGGGGCTGGAGAGATATGATCCCTGGGCTTGAGGCCAAGGATAAGTCTTGCAGTCCTGTTCTGTATTAGTTGCAGATGACAGAGAGTAGAAGAAGGCAGAATGAGAACGCGGTTGTTGCAGTAGTCCAGCCTAGAGAACCAGGGCTCTGGAGACAGTGAGTTTCTGGTGGAAAGTGAGAAAGGGAAGAGTCGCTTTGAGGAGGAGCAGCTGGCAGTGGAACTTCTTGGTGACATCTGAGATGTGAGGTGAGAAAGAGAGAGTGGCATAGAAGATAACACCAATGTTTATTGCCTTGCAGGAAGGTCTAGGAAGAGGGCCCAAGGTGGACGGCCAGAGTGGGAGAGGGAAAGCTGGTGCCAGGGTCCCAATGAGAAGGATCTCCGTCTTACTGGCATTAAGGCAGAGATCGTTGGAGGCGCACCAAGCCTGAATCGCGGATAGACAGTCAGGAATGAGCGAGAGAGGAGATGAGGCTGAGGCGAGCCTGAAGGAAAGCTGAGTCATCGACATAACACTGAAAGTTAGAGGAGAAGGTAGAGATCAGGTGGGCCAAAGGGACCAAGTCGAGGTTGAAAAACCAGGGTGAGAGTATAGAGCCTTGGGGAATGCCACAGGTAGAGAGAGGTGGCAGAGAGATTGGGACCAGGTTGGACCTGGGAGGGGGGTGGTGGTCCAAGAGGAAGCAGGTCAGTCACTCCAGGCCTGATCCGTGATGCCCAAGTTCTCACGGAGTCCATTGATCAGGATGGCATTGTTGACCATGTTGACAGCAGAGGAAAGAAGGAGGGTGAGGACAGAAGGAATGCTGGAATCAAGGTTAGGGAGCAGATCGTCATGGGTGTTCAGCAGAGCAGTTTCCATGCCTCTGGCAGCTCTGAAGCCAGACTGATGGTGAAGGAGACAACCAACAGATTCAGTGTGGAGAGTAAGCTGGGAGATGGCCAGCTTTTCCAAGAGTTTGCCAAGGAAAGTGGTGATGGAGACTGGGCAATAGTTTGCCGGACAGGTAGGATCAGCAGACGGCTTATTGATAATAATCACGGTTGTAGATTGTCTCAGATGTGAGAATGAGATCATATTTTGCAGGCAGGATTTCATTCTGTAGAAGTTGTGTAAACTGGGACCATTGCACAAGGGAGTGCTTAAGGGGAGAGGGGAACGTTCCAGTGGCTAAAGAGTGATTACAAAAATCGGCCAAGGCTGGAGCGAGGGTGTCAATATCGTCCTTGATGGTTCTGGAGGAGCAGAGGAGTGCCTGTTTGGATGACGCCTTCATAGATCAGACTTGTCTAGAAACCACGTCAGGTGTTGTCAGAGAGAAAGAGGAAAAAGGAGGGGGAGAGGTAGAGATGGCCAAAGGTGGTCGAGAGAGGAAGAGGGAGTGGAAGAGGAGATAGAGGACAGGATGTCCTGAGATTTAGCATAGAAGTGGGAGGCCAGAACCGTACAGAGGGCCTTGGAGGGAACAGGAGAGGTAGAGAGAGCAACAGGATTGACCAGTTCCATGCAGATTTTAAAGAGTTTGGCCGTGTTGGTAAAGGCTGCGGAGACGCAGCTTTTAATGTGTGCTCTCTTCTTGATGAGTGTTATTGCTTTGCTAGAATTTTGGTGCAACCAGTCTAGGTATGTCTAAATGTGGCCTGGCATGCTTTACTGTAATGTTATTACGTGTCTACATTGGTCTATATTGTGCAGCCAGTTGGACATGTTTTCATTGTGGCATGGCATTTTCATCAGCAAAACATTAATGTTCCTGTGCACTGTTGGTGACTTACATGTATTGGATTGGTGTTACCCTACAAAACAATTGCAAACACTATGGCTTTATAGCCAATTTTTCGCAGAAAGTGTGCTGTTTATTTCATTAAAATACATATTTATATCTTTCTCCTAGTGCAGTGTGCGACATACCCCATTCAGCAGCACGTTTGTGTATAATGCACAGGTGTGACAATCTAGGCCGGCCCAGAGTGTGGCGCGGCCCGTGATTTGTTGCCGAGTTGGGTGAAGCCCCCTCGGCATGGCTCGCAGGGGGGCCCCCACATTTTGTGTTACGCCACTGTTCAACCTGTAGGAGATATTGTAAATAATTATGTTGATTAGTTTGATGGCAAACATCTTGTGTATTTGGACTTGCTCATGTCCCAAGAGGAACCATTCTATAGCTTCAATGCCTTCCACATGGGGAATTGATGTGCATGCTTACATCTAGCAAGAAGTGCATAAGATCTGGTTCATCAAACTGAAGTTCACCAAGTAGGTTCAACAAATGTGATGTGTCCTTCAGTTCAGATAGGTTGAGGATTGCATCCCCAAAGGTTGGAATGCTGTATCCAAATATACAGCTAGTGGGTTAAAGACACTATCTGTGCCGGCTAGTATGGCCTGAACGGTGGAAATTGTGGATTCTTGTGCTCTTTAGCTAATGCATAGCACACCGGAATGATTGGATTTGTCTTTATTAGACAGTGCTTAGTGCATGGTGTGATCAATTCATTGTCATGAGCCTTATTGATAGTGTTTGTTATCAGTGTCATGATGGCTGTAGTAGGGTCATTGTCTAGTTCTAAATAGATTCTCAAATCATTTAGTAGATCTAGACAGCTCCTGTTGTAAAAGCTCCATTATAACAAGCACCCCACCATTATCTGCTGGTTTCATAAATATACTGATGCCGTCAGATAGTCTTGGAGTAGATATCTTTGGTGTTTTTGTAAGTTAGGTTCAGTGTGGGATCCAAATTTGATACGTCTAAAGTCATTACTTGTTTTACATCTAAACAAGACAATCACTGCATTGTATACTTGAGGGTGAAAGGAACTTTTTGATTTCATCTACAGAAAAACAAAAGTATTAGATCTCGCCTGTGTTGCCGGTAAAGTCTCAAAGAATACTTTAAGCTCCATCTTCATAATTCATTTGAAGAGATTAACTTCCTCCTCAAAGTGGCTGCTGTTAAGCATGGGTATATAAGATAGGCCTAAGTTAAGTGTCTCTAGTTGGGCTGTCATCAATGTTTTAGATGAGATATTCATTACCAGTGATTCACCTTTGTTTCTTGCCCTGGGTTTTCTGATGCCCTCTTCCGGTCTGCCTTTGTCTAAAAAAGGGACATGACCTGTTGGGTACTGTTGTGCTGGTTCCTGATAAAGGGACTATCTGTCCTGTGGGTGGTGGATTACTAGGGGCCGCTGTCGGGGGCCTACGATCTGTATCGATCTCACAATTGGTGATGTCATGGCTGTCAATGTTCCCTGGAGCGGTGTTGCTAGGTCTTCGAGGTCGTCTGACAGGTGTCTGCCTAGATATGGGTTGTTTGACCTAAAAAACTTGAACTACTGCCCATTTAAACTAATTCTTTTGACCTCATTTTATTTGACCTACTGTAGAGGGAGACCCCCTGCAAACTCCTTAATGCAGGGAGACCCTCTGCACACCCCCAGACTTCCCCCACCTCAACCTATTCTCTTACCCTACCCCAGAACTATTTTCTACTTAAAGTGTACCATATGACATACCAAATTAGGTAAAAAAGATGCAGTCAAATGGAAGTAAGTCATGTTGGCATTAGGTCAATGATGTCAATACTCTCTGCCTATTGGTGTTGTAGAATTCCTGCCAGGAATAGACTATGAGCCTCATTACAACTTTACTGGTCCGGAAACAACAGTACCAGTAAGCCTACCGGCACCATTGTTACCGGACCGGCACAGTGAAATTATAGGACTCCATGAGAATGGGGGACTAACAAAATTGCTGGCATCTGACTTCACAGCTGCTGTAACTTGGAATAGCCTGGTGGCACCGAGAAGTTGGCACTGGTAATTCATTACGGGTCTGGCAGCTACTTGCCAGTTTTACCAGCACGGTTACCGCCAGACCCATAATGAGGCCATATGTCTCTGGTATAATCTAATCTGTTCCTTCTATGTGTCCATTAAATGACTCTAATTGACGGTCAATATTTTCCAAGGGTTTTTTTAAGGTCGTCACCAGTCTGGGAAGTTAGGAGTTGTTCTTTCACTTCATCTATTTCGTGTTGAATGTTAGTGATCGATTTTGAGAGTTCCTCAATAGTTAGTAAAATAAGGTCAAGGGAATATTTATTCAAAATGTGTTCCCAATTCTTAACAAATTCCTGATTTTCCCTTCAAAGTGCAGTTTTTAAATATACTCTCAACCCTTGGGGGATTCTCTGTGCTTTATAATATTGCACCAAGGTGGTGGCACGTCATCTCTGGGATTTTTCCCTTCTAATCAGCCTTTCCATCTTTGGTATCAAGCTGTCTGGGTTGTCCGATTGACTGTTTCCCAATTAATGTCAGATATCATTGCTAAGATGTGACTAGCCTCTTCCTCACTAGAGGCTAGGGTGATAGCTGATTTATTGGTAAGTGAGCTAATTTTGGAAAACCTGTATACCATCTACAAAAGATTTACAATTTTTCGAGCACATTGTTCACTAACGCCCCCTCACCATTTGTCCCAAATTCCCAGGTGTTGGTGGGTCTAAAAAAGGTCAACACAGCAGCTGACACCTGCCAGTTGTGTACATGCCAGGAGCCAGGCCTCTTAAGCACTATCCATTAGAAGCAAACATCCATGATAATTACAAGCAAAAAACAGCCATGGTTTCTCCCACAACATGACTTCCTTATTACATCAATGTATTTCATAATTGCCACATGCATCTATCTGTAAAGTGTAATAGTACAGAGTGCAAGAAATAATGAATGGAGTGGTCACAATCCCTTTGTCACTGGCACCCATGGCCTCCTTGCCAATTCCCTTGCCTCACCTCTGAAAGCTGCTTAAACCTCAATGCAGCCATTTAAATACATAGACAGATGTGCAATTTCATATGTTATCCTTAATCACATCAAGTGCAACCACATAGGCTTACTCAGGGGTTCTGGGTGAAAATGTCACTAGGAAATGGTTGCCAGTGAGGCAGTTTTAAATTTATTTTTTCCTGATCCTTAAAAAGCCTTCTTCAAAATATTGCGGATGGTATTATTTACTATCGAAAACTCCAGTCATAGAATATTTGGGGAAAGTGCTTGGTTTCCTTCATGTCACACTCCCAGCAACATCTTTGGTAACAATATCACTGAATACCTATTCATGTAGGTCAACTAACACTCAACACCTTCTTGTTCACTGCTTGCACACTGTCCCTTGCCCCTTCATTCCCTTTCAGTAGCAATGCACCACCTTTGGCTTGCCCCTATGTTTCACCCAGTGCTTAACCCCTCTCCCTCCTATTGCATTTTTCCATGCAATATCCACCCCCTGCTTTTATCACCCATCTGCACTTCAACACCTAGCTCCTTTCCAGAAGATGTCATTGCTGAGCTACACCCTCCTTCCTCAGCCCCCAATGGCCCCCAAGCTCTCTCACACATCCATAATGCCCCCACACATCACCATATATCATTCATTAACCAGTCAAATTCCTCGCCTGATTGCAAACTGGGTGCCCCATCCCTCTACACCATTGTCGCTGGTCCTGCTCAGCTCCACACTCTTCCTCCGGCTGGGTGCTTCTGCAATGGGAAAACACATCTGCCCTGTCACAGTATCTGTAGTCCTTTCATTTACCTCTCCCCTCTTACCCCCAATCATACACCTATCCCTGCCACTTACACCTACCAACCTATTAAACACTATGTATCACTATTGAATGATCTGCACCTCCTCCCTGTCATCATCTTGGCCTTCTTCCCAACCTGTTGCACCCTTTACCACTTTACATCCACATACCACTAAAGAGTGCCTCATCTGCATCGTCCCAGTGGGTGGTGTCCAATCCAACACATCTATTCTCCTACCTGGTGGTTCTGTGAAAACCACTACCCTGCTGCTCATGGCATTTGTGGGCATACCACCTGTTGCCCCCATTTCTGTCTCCTATCCCGGTGAAGGCCCACTACTCCATTGTTGCTCTGCCACCACCACTAGCAGGGTAGGACATGCCTGCCCGTTGTCCGTATGCATGTTGTTTAATGGCAACCATACCAAGTACTCACTCTTCCTCTTGCTCCTCTTCCATATCCACTTGGGGCACATGGATCTCCAATACCTTTACATGTCTTTCATATACCCTGTACTTTTCCTGCACAAATGAACCCCTAACACTTTCTGGGTGTCTTCCTGCCCTCATGCGTTATGATTCCAGGAAACACTACCTTTGACTACACCGCTTTCCCCTATTAAGGCCCACACCAGAAAGAATCTCTATGTGACGTCCTACCAGTTAATCATCCCCATTTTGACTGCCCCTCTATCCATGTGGCTGTGTCCTCTTGATCTGAGACAGCATAGTACCAGTGTGTCCACACTTCCCTGAGCCCTTCCCCTCAAACTCACCTGTCATGGCTGTCTTCAGGTCTGCCAGCAGTCTGTGCACAACCTACTGGAGAGGTAGATACACTCTATGTGTCTCCTGTCCAATGTAAGCCTTTTCCATTGCTATCACCCCTGCCCACTGACCCATGTCAAAAGTGTGTGAGGCCTGTGGAGTCAAACCCGCCTGTCAAACATATATGAACAAACACCACATGGCCACTCCTGGGGGTTAACCACACTGAGCCCTTGTCTCCTCTCTATCCTCAGTAGTACCTTCTTTGGCTCTCCCTGCTAAACACATATTTAAGGCATGTCCGTTTGGCTTGTTATGGAGGACTACCCACCCCCTCCAACAGTCTAGGTAATGCTTGCCTCTGATTGTGCCCCTGCATGGTGCTGCCTCTTCTGCAGCATGTGAGTTACCTCTGTCCCCCAGCCCCAGCCAGCTCAACCTACACTACCATCGCCAGCTGCAGCATCCCCTGCACGGAAGACTTCATGGTGCTAGACAGGCCTGGCACGCCCCACAGTGCAACATCTCATTTCAGAGTGAACTATAATGCTAGGCTTATACAACTCACTAACCCTCAAACTTTACTTTCCCCCATGCATTACACCACTCAAGCCACCGGGTCTCTCATGCTCCTGCATCACCTTACTGCATTGTGGGACAACTCTGGGGATGAAGCACTGCCTGTGCGACTTGCCTCCGTTATGGCTCATCCTTCACCTGCCCGTCTGTTCATGGCTGGGCCTTCACTGTAGCAGGTTGCTGATGCTCCTCCCAGCAAAGTACTTCAGCTCTACAGGCCCATCCACATGGCATCATGTCAAGCTTAAGCTTGCAAAGGAGTGACCAACAAATTATGCTGCCCAGCGCCAACTGTTCCCAAAACTGTGGCCACCCAGCTGACAGTTCCCAATGATACATGTCTACCCACCATACTGCACTCCCTGACCCCATTATAGTGGGCAAATAAGTCCAGGGGATGAAGTGCTCAAAACCTACTATGCACATCATGCATGCACCAGGACAAAACAATCACCACAATCAAAAATGCCTCAACCCATCACTAACAAATGAGACATGCATGTACAACATGCTGTAGACACTTCACCATAGATTACAGCCTTGTGAAGACCATATCAACACCAACGCCATATCATCATTTTATGAAAAAACAGCCAATGTGTAGAAGGATATTCTTGCTGTTTTGCATCACCTTTCAAACAATGTCATTGGCCAAATTGTCCTAAAGGATGGGGTGTCCTACAGAATGGTGTCTCCTGTGTGTAGGAACACACATACATTGGCCATATGACTATCCTTAACAGTCCATCAGAAGCAAAGGAAACTCATAAGAACCATGTCAATGGACCATGGAAGTTTCTGGCTTCCCAAAATTCAGTTTTCTGTGTCGCAAACCATTGACCGGACATAGATCAAATACCCTTATTTGGTAAGGAGAAGCGTAAACACATAATTATTCACAGCACAGTCAGTGGACAGTCCATCTGCTCCCAAAAACCCTAACTAAACAAATGTCAATTCTCAACCAGCATGCACCTTTACTCATTCATCCACCTGAAAGACCACCTTAGAGCAGAGAGGACCCATTGAAGGGACTACACAGTAAATCTTCAATCCACTGGTTTCCAGGTTCCATTACCCCTTGTCCCTCTTCTGCTTCATAGTAAATAACTACAGAGGTGCATCACTTATGCAACAGGTATCATTGTATGTACAATGGATTATTCTACCTAAGGGGATAATCAATGTAACTCACACAATGTGAAGTTGGCCCCTACTCCTCCAGTAATGGTTGGAATCAAAGTAGCTGAGTCGCAACACTTCTCTGGCATTAACATTATGCTCTGTAAGAGGTGCCTGGCCTACCACATCTGCCACGGCTACCACGTCTCAGGGTGTATTCGTAGTGTATATCTCCATGTTGCCTGAGCCACATTTTCTCACCTTCAACCCCAACCAGTGAGTAACCATGAATGTACCCAACATGAGTGGCAAGCCACAGGAAACACTTAAGTCAACAAGAACTTATGACATGCAGGTTGCAGTTTCCTCATATTATTATTGTTATCGCCATGTATCTCACTGATGTGCAATGCTAAGACTAACATTCTCAACCGCATGTCAATCATTCTCTCTGCCCAGGCCATGCATGCTGCATCCTCAGATATTCGGGATTGTGATGAGGAAACAACAAGTGGCTAAAGTGTCAATAACTTTTATTGGGCCTCATTACAAGTCTGTCGGTCCAGAATTAAGGGTGCCAGTAGTAACATACAGCACCATTCTCAGACCGGCAGAGTACAACACTGCTTGTCCGGTCCCAAAAACCCTGCCGGGCACATCTGCCCTTGTCGGCTCTGTTTTCACAGATGCACCAGCACCGTTATAAACGGTGCTGGTGCATCCATCTCCCCACTGCCATAGAGTCCTGTGGGAATGGGGCCTTGTCACTGTCCATGGACTTGTTCCTATTGGGAATAGAATGGCATGTTGATAGTTATCTGGCAGACATATCAGAGGGCTTGCATTGCACTCATGCAACATTAAGTGTGTGCCAGAAATGCACATTTTCTGTGGTTGACTTGTCTGGTATCACTCCAATGAGTGCTGCTACTAGTAGGTAGTGCCTGCTGGTGGTGTACATGATGCATGCATTTGCACATTGTCTGTTGGCCTGCCATTGTGGCTTGCTGTTGTGGGTGTGGTGGGGATTCACTTACTGACATGGCCTATCTTGGCACATATGGTGCTTCTTACATGTTCATGTGTTGGCATGCATATTTCAACTAAAGTACATGTGCAGTGCTATGTCTATCTGCCTCCCTTGGCATTGTGTGTGTGCACTGGCCATTTGCTGTCACAGCCACATTTTGGGCTTCTATACATGGGGACGTATGCGTTTGGACACTAAATTCCCATATACACGGCGTCAGATGTACTTACTGCCATCACTGTGGGTCCCTGCTCTAGCCTCCATACTTTCTATCCCCTCGATGCCCTCAATGGAGCTGGCTGTCTCTTCCCAGGGCGTGAGGTGGAGGGGCTCTGCCATGCCTCCTCCAGTGACAGCACTCTCCCTCCTGAGGCTGCATACCCTCACTTTGAGGTCATATCAGCGCTTCCATCAGTCCCTGATGCTACGGGGTTCAGTTCCCACTGCAGTCACCCTTGCCTGTATGTCAACCCAATTGGCTGACTTACTCTGGGCAGAGGTTTTTCGGTGCTTGCTGCCAAATAGGGCATCAGCATGCTCCACCACTACATCTGGCAATGTAGTTAGCTCTGCCTCAGTGTGCATTTATATTGCCACAACTTTGGGGCCTGTATGGCAGGAGGAAATGGGTGACTTGGGGCAATTTGAGTTTTTAAAGATGACCACTGCCAAGCTACCCATTCTGCCGATGAAGTGTTTTTCAAGTACCGGTAATACCGGTGAGTATTGTAGCAGAAACAGTATTACTGGCAATATATTTTTCTTATTACCGGCCAATGGCTATTAACACCAGTAATACTATCAACTGGTATTACAGTTTCCAGTGGGTGGGTGTGCGTGCCCCTGATAACTCGCAACATGGCTGTAATTAAGCCAGTCACCCCACCAGTAATGGTAACACTGTTGGACCGGTATTACCGTCATTTTACTGGCAAACTCATAATGAGCCCCATTGACTTACCTAGTTAGGAGAACCTTGTGCTGGCTGTAAAAAAATGCTATCATGAGGGATGTGGTGTCCCTTCTCCAATTGCTTGTCTGTGTTTATGATATTGGCCTTATACAGGAGATGTGTTTTCCAAGGAATGTGAGAGTTCAAATTTCATGTGTATTTGCTGGGATTCAATGGGCTCTCCCCTTCCTCACATGACAACTATTTCCGGATGAATGGCAAATAATGCAAGAGTCGATTAGATTAGATGGGGAAAAAGTTGTCACTATTGAAGTTCAACTTAAAATGTTATATTGTTACTCCAAAACTGTAAATCATTCAGGAGAATATGCAGTAATAGTATCTCAGCACCAGGGTACAAAGTAATAACTAGCCAAATAAACTAAGGACCACCGTCCTCAGAACCAGCATGCTCTACCCTTAAATGCTCTAAATTGCTAATCTCTCTCTCTCTCTCTTTCTCTCTTAATATATATATATATATATATATATATTCAGTGAACAAACTTTGTTAAAGGGTGTTATGGTTAAGTTGCGCTAAGAAAAACCTATCACATTCAGTGAAAAAACTTGGTTATATGGACGTTATGTTACTTTGCACTAATAACAACCTATCCATATCGTGGTTACAAGTACAACTGAAAAAAACCCAGACATGTGCTAGTTATTGTAAGCTAAGCAACCATAACTCACACCACCACCATTCACTGCTAAGACTAACGCCCATGACATCAAAGATAACATCACAAATGTAATTAATGACATCACATGTGCATTTACTTTTCATGAAAATCTTCTACAAGGGATTGTCTTTATAATGTTGGCGGAAAACTATCAGAAGACATTGGGAGAAATATCATGAGATACATAGTTCAGTAAGCAATACATTGCTGTAAACACCATTGTATTACAGAGTTCTTTCCAGTATAGAAACCTTCTCATGTAGAAACGTAGGCATTGTGTGCAGCATGAGGTGCAATATTCATAATCTTTCCATGTTGGATAGTAAAATGATGAATGCTTTCGTTTCAGAGTTTAGCATATTGTGAAACATGTAATAAGTAGCTGTTAATGCCTCACTTACTAAACAATTGTACTACTACACACAAAACATAAATAGACCACCACACATACAAATATGAGCATACACAGGGAAAGTAATGTAAGCAAAAAATGCAGCAGTATTACCAGAAAGTGTTCATGACCTAACTGATTATCTTCATGCACAGAAATCATTGCTGTGTTTTATACTTGCTTCTTCCCATATGTATATGTGTCATATGATGACTGAACATTAAGGAAATTATTGTAGGAACATATGAGAATGGTAGGGTCTACACATATAGTACCTTTTGAAATGTTAGTTCCCTACTGTCAGTGAAGAGGCCACCTGACCTAGATATGTCAGTGAACAGAAAAAGAGGGAGCCAGACATGTGATGTCATCAGTGATGTCATCAATGACATGTGTGATGTCATCTTTGATGTCATGGGTGTTAGTCTTAGCAGTGTACAGTGGTGGCGCAAGTTATGGTTGTTTAGCTTACCATAACTGGTGAATTTCTGTTTGGTTTTACTTGTAAACATGATATGAATAGGTTTTTATTAGTGTAAAGTAAATATAACGTCCCTTTAATAAATGTGTTTTCACTGAATTTTTTTAGTAGTACAACTTAACCACAATGTCCCTTTGACAAAGTTTTTTCACTGAATTTAATAGGTTTTTTCCAAGATTCCCTTAATTTGGATAGATGTAGCATACAACATACAAAACCCCCTGGCCACATCCACACTGCCCAATAGCACAGGGGTTCTTTCACAATATGGTAGCATACAGTAAAGAAACTGAACATCTTTAAATACCAAAACATAAGAGAATTAGAAGGAAAAATGTAATAGGTGTACAAACTCTGTACTTATGAAATCAACAGAGCAATTGCATAGGGTATGCAACATAATGGAATGCACAAACAAGACAAAATAGCTATGCTTCCAACAATATTACCTCAGTGGTGCTTTTCATATAAACTCAGAAGCAACTCAGAAGCAACTGTTAGTGGGACAACTTCAAAGTACTGACAGCACAACTGTACTACTAAGTGGTAACTATACTACATGTTGTCCTATCACTGTGCAGTTTACAATACTAGAAACAAATATTTTCTTTTTTCACTCAGAAATGGCAAGCACCCTGGTATGGCTTGAAGATAGTTTCCCTCGGGATGATATGACTGAAGACAGTAACTCCATTTGTACGCAACACAATGTGTAAAGTAAGACACTTAATACACATTGCTTCACATATACCTGACAGATATTTGTTCTTTAACAATACATACAGGAAATGAAGGAAATTCCCCACAAGCATCAGCTCCTTCACAAGAGCATGAGCACATATAAAATGAAACAACAACTGTACAAAATAAACAGCCTGGACGCAAAAATTGACCAATTGCCGACTTAAAATATTTTGTATAGGGACATATCATGGAGAAAATTAAATACCACTGCCCCACCTGCACCTGTACCCCTTCCCCGTATCCCAGCCAACCATCCCTACACATTCCCTGCAAACAAATACGTTATGCTGAGACCATCCTCCCCTGAAGCCCCACCTGTTGAAAATCCTAATACCCCTGTATATGTTTCCATTTCTGCTACACCTTCTCTTTATTAATTGTGTGTATATATGTGTATAATAAAGTGCTATGTATGTAACATTGCTAAGTATGTGTGTTTTTATTAAAAAGCCTTGTTACAGGTCCGCAGAGCATGTAACTGTCTGGGATTTCTGCAATTAATCAAAATGGAGGTGTCCTGCGGACACCGGGCCGGTTTGGAAGGTCTGCATTAAAAATGGAGGTGTGCGTAGGACTCCTCTCCTGTCTGCAAAGTTGTGACATACCTTTACTTAGTTCGGGGACCCCAACCATGTCAGGCAGACACTGGGGACATGCGCATCTATCCCCCCGAGTCCTACGACTAGAAGCCATTTCTGCAAAACAGTGAGGTACTTTAATTAGTTTGAGAACCCCAGTTATGTCCGGCAGACACCTGGGCACATGCGCATCTCATTCCTCGTGTCCTACGGACAATGAGTGTGTCAGGCATGTACGCAAAGTTGCAACATACTTTTAGTTAGTTCAAGGACCCCAACCCTATCTGGCGGACACCTGGGCACACGCATATCATCCCCTGAGTCCTGTAGGGTATTTTGTGGAGATTTGGGGCCTGACGGTATTTTATTACCGCTGAGAAATAACTTAGCAATAATCACTCTTTGTATTCAGATTTGGCCATGTGCAACAATAATACAATGGACATGCATTATTTCAGCACCCAGACCTGCATATTTGGTATACGTGGTTGGTGGTATTTTGGTGAGCATAATTCCCTTGTTTTATTTGTGGCCCCAATGTCCAGAATCCCTTATCTTCGCTTAGATTTTTCGTGTGATCACTAGAGAGACCTCAGACCTGCATTCTAGGGAAACCACAATTTCCAGGGATAGTGTTGGTGCGCCACCATGGGCAAACTCACTGACTTATTTACGACAGAGAGCTATATGTGGTAGTCTTGTGGTAATTTCCACTACCTTATATACGGTAGGGAGCTATGTTCAGAGAGTCTCTCTTCCCGTTGGCTCATGTACCTCCAACAAGTTATACTACAGTCACTCACAATTATTCATACTGATTCTGACATACACACATCTGTCTTAAAATGACCATTGCACTGTTTAAAAATCTCCCCACATCATTGGCATTGTAATGGTAAATAGAAAATAAACCACCCGTCTGTTTTCAAATATTTTCTGTATTATAAAATTTGCATTTAGACATAATCTCATTCTTTACAGCAATAAAAGGGAACAATCAAAGCATTTTCAATGACACACTGCAATTATAGTGGCGGAGAACAGAACTTAAATTGCAACATTAGCACTTGATTAAGACACGCACGGGACTTTCATTTTTCTACTCTGACTGCATACTTTCGTGCACACACACAGCTCCCCCAGTTAGGTAATTACCTTATCTGTTTAGAGGATTCTCTCTGTGAATGTGGCTCTCTTGGCTTCACTCCAACGAAAAGGGACGCTTGCCTTCTCAAGCCGGGGTCATTGCCTGGAATTCTCAGCTTTTTCAGATAGGACAGCCTCTGCCAGTGGAAATGTAATTCTTTCAGCTTTCCCCAGTCTCGACTGCAGCAGGACACCCCCACAGCCAGGTCTTCTCCCCAGTAGTGCAGAAAGATGTCTGCCTGTCTTTTTCCCTGCTACTGCCCACTAAAACTTTCCTCTCAGCCCTCTTTATGACGTGTTCCAATGAAATCCATCATCTCTCATCCTCCTACTTTTAAACAATAGCTTCGCTTATACATTTGCAATTGTTGCAAATCTGACTTCCTTCCTCCTGCAGTTGCTGTGCACAACAACACGGATAATCAGGCAGAGAAGAGAGGAAAAATCTGCACACTCATTTAACTGGTTTTCAAAATATGCCTAATTCTGCAGTAGAGAACACATTTTATTAGTGAGTTATATTAAAATAAGGTTTTATTAGTCAGGTTAATGGTTAATATGTTAGCTGTTAATTTTCAAATGTGTCTCTAGCAATATAGGCATTTCAGGTGAAAAATAGTGTGCATTTTTAAATGAACACGTGTGCTTTTAACTGTAAAAATAGCTTTGCATCTTATATGTTAAAATCGTTTTTTGACTGAATAGCCTGTCTTTCCTTGTTAATCTGCTAACCCATATAGCAATGCACCGCACCCTTGTGGTGGTGCTGCAAAAAAAAAAATGCTACTTGTGCAGTAGTGCTGTAATGCTACTTGTGCAGTAGTGCTGTAATCTGTGCTGTAACATGCCAAATATCCTTACATATACCCTCCTTTTGTTTTTAGAACTTGGCTATAATCCAAGCCAATTCCTAAAAACAACTTGTTCTATTTTTTTTTTTTTACAATATAGCAATCCAACAAAATGAATATTCATGTGCATCAATGAAAATTTGCAATTAACATTTCATCTGAGTCCATCAGTTCATAAAATGTTCCACATTTGCCTTCTCAGTGGAAGTGGCATTACTTTAAGTTTAAATTTTCCAAGTCAATTAAAAACAATGAAATAAAACAACTAACTAAAACAAATAAGTAATATAACAAGTTAAAATAAATAATTAAAATAATAAATACGTGGAACTTCATATGCCGGAACTTTTGTTTTGTCTCTTTTGGTATGTCCCGGCCAGCGATGTTATTCGGTTCATTCGAGTACTCTTTCATCTTGGCAATCTTGAATCCACAGTAGTCATCTCTTTTGGCATTCCGGTTATTTTGTCTTCACCTCCACCTGGAGGCAGGCATCTTTTGGTCTTCATCCAGGGGACTCCAGGACTCCATCGTCTCCCGTGGCCTCTGATCCCGGAACCTCCGATCAAATAATGTTAATTGTCTAAATCAAAATAGAAAATAAACAGATTAAGTACATAGCACAATACTAACTTCATCCTTTTGCCAAAAATAAAACATGCTTGGTAAAAATACTTCGGTTTTTTTTTTTTTCTTTTTTTCTGAAATTAAACACAAGTTAAAAGAAAACAAACACATATAAAACAGCATTCAATATTTAATACACTTTCTCTCTGCACACCAACCACGAGCTTCCGTTATATGTGCATTTATCTATTTATTTATTTATTTATTTATTTATTTATTTATATTATATATTTTCACATATATTACAGTGTTTATGTGCCATCATAACAATCAACTTTTTTTTTTTTTTTTTTTTTAACTTCTTTGTCACTGCCTCCTGATCACACCCATTTATTTTCTCAAGGGACTCTATCCGTTTCCACATGCTCAAGCTGCCTGATCTCATGTCTGGGATGGCATGGTTTGATTTGATTTACATGGACAAACTGCTCTATTGCTGTTTCACCTTCATTTTTCAAAATTTTATACACTACAGGAGAGACTTTATCTATAATTCGGAATGGCCCCTGCCAGGCTGCCAGAAATTTAGAATTTTTCTGTTTACTTTTTCCAAAATGAAACTTGTACACCTGATCCCCTACATTGTATTCCTTTACTGATGTCTTTTTGTCATAATATGACTTAGCACTGTCAGCAGCTCTTTCCAGATTTCTCTGCACAAAAGCAAATGCATGTTGCAAATGCCTCCTCAGTTCATCAATATATTCATGAACTGTGGATGCACTCACTAGAGTTTGCTCATGTGTTCTGTATAGTAGGTGTTGTGGTAACACCATTTTCCTACCTGTTAAGACCTCATGGGGGCTAACACCTGATGCTTTGGCAGGAGTCGACCTGATTGCCATCAAAACCAATGGTAAACGCAAATCCCAGCTGGAACCTGCTTCTGCCACAAATTTCTTTAAAATGTCCACAACAGACCTATTGCTTCTTTCAACTGTACCTGAAGACGCCGCCCGATATGCGATATGTAGTTTCCTTTTTACACCTAGTATTTGCCATACCTTACTCATTAGAGTACTTGTGAAATGACTTCCTCTGTCTGACTCAATTCTTTGTGGCAACCCAAACCTTGAGAACACATGGTTCACCAGCAATGTGGCTGCTGTTTGCGCACTACAATCTGGTGCGGGAATGCACTCAATCCATTTTGACATCAAACATACCACACTCAAAATATAGCGGTGTCCCCTGCTCGACCTTTTTAAAGGACCTACATAGTCTATTTGCAAATCTGACCATGGGAGAGTTAGGCCTCTTTTCATCAATGGTGCTCTATGCATTGGTGAAGCAGGTTTAAATTGGGCGCATACTAGACATCCTCTAGTATATAATTCCACATCTTGGGACATATGTGGCCAGTAAGCATAATCTTTTAGTATTTCTAATGTCTTTTGTGAACCTCTATGGCCTGCAGTTATGGCATCGTGTGCATGGTGTAGCATTAGTCCTCTGAATGAAAGGGGTACTATCCACTGTATTTGCCCTGTTATGGACTCTCTAATCATGAGTCCATCCTGTAATCTAATTCGTGTTTTGTTCTTTAATAACACCCTCAATTCTTCTTTTCCCATGCAATCATTTTCTGTTAAAGGATTTTGTTCAGGATCTATCAAATGATTATAATAGATTCCCAAAATTTGATCATTCTTTTGTGCCTCAATCAAATCTTGGTCTGGCGTGTCATGACTCCACTGCACCACCGGTTGATCTACCTCCTTTGGTGCTTTAGAACGTGTGACTGCATCAATTTGTATTTCACCCATTAAATAATCAATAGGTAGCAATTCTCCCATCACAGCCCCAATCTTAGCCAGATGGTCTGCCTTATCATTTCCCTCCTTATCCTCTCCTGGTGTTTTTAAATGCCCACGAATTTTTCTCCAGTATATTGTTAAATTATTTTCTGACACCAATTTGTCTATGGCTTGTATCATTTTTCCATGTTTAAGTGGCTTTTTGTTGTATGTAATCATGCCTCTTGCTTTCCAACCAGGCAAATACTCCACAAAGCTATTCCGTGCATAGTCAGAATCAGTCACCAGGACAATTTCACTGAACTTTTTATCAACTGCAGTAGCAATTGCTTTATAGATGGCTGCCAATTCCGCCACCTGACTGCTCCTATCTCCAATCCTCATCCCTATACTAGGAACGCCTTCACATTTCAACCAGACATTTCCTATTCCTGCCACTAATTGTTTATTACTGTCATTTTCAATGTGAAAAGCACAACCATCCACATATACAGTTGGCAAATCCTTGTATGTTTTTTCATCAAAAGCTTTGTGTGGTGATTGTTCAAATTCCTGCAAACTAGCTTCCACTTCCATTTCATTTGGTATTTGTTCAGCTGCACAGTCATGTAAGTCAGCTAACCCTTGAGCAATTGGGCTCTTTTTATTTTGTCCATATCTTACTTCTACGGGAAAACCTTGTAATGCCAGCGTCCATGAAGTGATTCTGGATTGCGCTAGATTGCCTGATCTAATTCTTTTACTCTCTAAAAATTGCAAAGGTTGATGATTTGTTTCAATAATCACCTTTTCTCCCTGAACAATGGGGCGGAAATGTTGTAGCGCCCACACAGTGGTTAATAGGGCCTTTTCGCATTCATTAAATTTCATTTCAACTTGGGAAAATGCCTTACTTGCATATGCAATGGTTTTGTGATTCAAATCGTGTTTTTGTGATAACACTGCTGACATACAATGTTCAGAAAAGCCTATTTCTATAAAGAAATCCCTGTTCTTTATGGGGTATGCTAAACATGGTGCCTTTACAAGACATTCCTTCAATCTAGCCACTGCCTCAGACTGCTCTCTTTCCCATCTCCAGGGAGTATTTAGTTTAAGCAGTTTAGTCAATGGTTGAGTGATTTCTGCATAATTCTCAATGAACTTTCTGTTATAGCCTGTCATCCCTAATAAACTTTTTACTCCTTTCACATTTTTAGGATCTTTTAATCTTTGTATGGCCTCTATTTTCTTCCTTTGTGGATTTAGCCCATGTTCAGTCACTTCATGCCCTAGAAAGTTCACTTTTTTCTTGCACCATTGTGCTTTTTGCAAAGATACTTTGGCGCCTGCTTTCTGCAATTGGCCAAGCACATGTCTTATTTCATCAAAATGGCTTTTAAGGTTTTCATTTTTTATCAAGACATCATCCACATAAACTATTGTCCCTCTTTCCGCTGCATCCGGCATGGCCTTTCTCAAAAATATGCCAAATTCACTCCCACTATTGATGTACCCGAACGGAGCTCTAAGCCAGGCATATTGAGTCCTGTCAAATGTAAAGGAAAATAGGTGTTGTATCTCCTCTGCCAATGGCACACACCAATATCCAGATGTGAGATCTAACGTGGTAAATACATTTGAACCATGTATCTGAGCTAGGCCCTGATCAATGAATGGTAGTGGCCATCTAGATACTGGTACTCTTTTATTTAACTCTCTTAAGTCTGCACACAGCCGCCATTGACCATTTGGCTTTAACACACCTAAAATAGGCGTATTGGATGTGCTATGAATGGGCCTAATTATTCCCCGTGATTCCAAATTTTTAATAATCTCTGCCAATGATTCTAAACATGCCAGCGGTAGTCTATACTGGCGTACAAACACTGGATTTCTGCTACAACCTTCTGGTAGTGTGGCCACATGTAAATCAGTTAAACCACAATCATAAGCATCTTTTGCAAATACATCCTTAAACTCCATAAATATTTCCCTCAGATTGCGTCGATCCTCATCGCTGTTACATGCATCCGCTAAGGAGATCTGCTCTTCTACCATTCTGGAAAATTCTGGAAACTCTTCTGGTAAAGGAATCTCAGCGCTTTCCTCTAACTGTGTGGCTGTGTCTTTTTGTAGAGCTGCCACTTTCAAATATTTTGGCAGATCAGCTTCCACTTCAATGGGCTGATTTCCTGTTTCATTTTCATTTAAATTAAATATTATGCAATCCTCTTGATGGCAGCACACTGTCTCATTTGCATCATAAGGATACACAGAATGAATTTTAAATATTCCTTTGGGCTGAGAGTCCAGGTGTTCTGGTAACTCGCCCCTGGCATCTACATATTTTTCAGGAATATTCCCAATCACCATGTTATTTAAATCTGCCGTATAATGTGATTTTTGTATGGCCATTCCTAATGGGGAGTTTTCCTCTAAATGAACGTCCTGACAACCTTTATTATTTACCATGATTTTTACAGATCCCTCACCAATGTCTACCAATGGAATGTATTCATAATCCAGGCCTTGCTGTTTTATGGATTCATTCAGGCATACAAATGCATCAGAGCCTTTCATCTGCTGTCCATTTTTGCATTTCAGTGTTATTGCAAACTGTTTTGTAAATGCAGGAACAATAGTATTTTTCCTCATCTGTAATTCGACTGCATAAGGAACTAGTTGTGCACAATGATAAGCCCTTCTTTTGTCTCCAAATTCAGGCGCCGGCCCACCTAGGCGTGACCATATTTTTTGATTAAGGAAATCTAACACCATACACATTCTGTGCATGATGTCATTGCCCATGTAAAATTCATTTTGTGCTCCACTCACTATCCATACATTATGGTAAATTGCTTTCTGCCCAATGCTAATTTTAAGCATGCATCTGCCTGTAATTCGGTTTTCAAAGTCTGGACTGTCCAACCCAGAAACATATTGGTTTTTAATCCTAAATTTCGGGATTTCTTCCCTCTCCATAATTTTTTGCAACAATTTCTCATTAATGAAACTCCTTTCATGTTCAAGCGCTAAAGTGGCTTTTATTGTTTTAAGATAATCATTTATACCAGCGTGAACCCATGGTTGCTCATCTTCCATGTGTATCTCTGCCAGAGTGGTAATGTGTTTTTCTGAATCTGTTTTAGGAACAATATTCTGTTTGCATGTATTCTCTTTTAAATAGAAACGTAATGTGTGTTCGTCTATGGCAGTCTGCCAATCTTTCCTTGGGTCCAAGTATATTTGTACAGGTAGTTTTTCATTGTCGCTCTGATCTTTGTCTTGACACCTTAATATAACAGTGACACTAGGTATGCAGCTATTCTGGAGATATACCTCCACAGCATCATTTGTTTTGGCAACGGTGTGACATTCTTTTATATTGCTGTTTTGTGATTTTAGTTTCTTAGGCCTCAATGGTTTTTTGGTTAAGGACCACAGCACTCCATTCACCCCATCTATGAGAGGAGACAATCTTTTCAGGCAATCTGTCCCCATCAGAAATGGAATTTCACAAATAGATGTGATCAATACCTCTTGTTTCATTCTGTGCTTTCCTATTTTTATGTCAACCTCAGTTACACCTATGATGGGCACCTCCTCCCCATTAAAGTTATGCACTGGGCCTTGATTTGCCTTCACTGTGATCTGACTCTGTGGAGGCCTCCCTTCATTGATACTCTTTACCAGCTCCTTGGACATAATTGTGGCCTGTGCGCCAGTGTCAATCATAGCAAAGGTGTGGCATTTTTCTTCTACAGTGATGGGTGCATAATATCTGTCCTCAACTTCCTCTAATACACATAAGAAATGTGAATTCTTACTGATTTCAGGGCTCACCTTTCTCAGGTCTTTTTCACTTTTGGCTAAGCACATTGGTAAATGAAAAGACATTTTTCCCTCCTTTTTACCCATTTCTGTGCGAGATATTTTATTCATTTCTCCATGTTCAGAGGTTTTTTGGAGTGTGGCCACCGTTCGCCCATCCATCTGGGTAACATCAGAGACCACATTACAACCTTCCAACTGAACATGTGTCACAACATCATTCAGCAATTTGTCATTTTTTAATTCTGTGCATTTGTGATCATTTAGTGTAATACCAGCCCTTTCAGCCTCTTCAAAAATATGTGGCTCAAAGAATTTTTCAGGTGATTGACTTGTACCCTCCTTGTGAGTATTTCCTTTTTCTGTCTGTGTTTGGTAATTGTTTTGCTTGCCCAGGGAAGGAGCTATGGCATCCCCACTTACTCCCTGTTCACTGGTATTCCCCATGCATGAGTCATTTTTCTTAAATCTGTCCCTTTGTTCTTTTGGAATTCCTAATGTTTCTTTTTCATTTGTGCAAATCTTTACTGTTTTATTTAGCTCTAAGTTAAACCGTACCTCTTTTTTAGAAGTATTTGCACTTTCTATCACAATTTCATTTACTGGTACTTTCATTTTTAATCCATTAGACATCTCAGAGTCGTTATGCAAAATTATATCAGAGCAATCTGTCATTTTGGCACTGCAGTTATCATGAGTACTTAGTCACTTTTCGGAAGCCCCCCGGTCATTGCTATGGCCATCAGCCCCCTCTTTGGAAGGTTGTTTTTGCGCTGTATAGAGCTTTCCTATTTGCTCAGCTAACATTTTCACTTGGGCCTCAAGGCATTGGAACCTTTCCACCTCTCTAGGATCCTCTTTCTGTGGCCTAGGTCGATATTGGTTGTTTTCCCCCTGATTGGATCTATTCTGATACCTCTCAGGTGATTGATACCGGTTGGGATGGTTTCTGAACTCTTGATTCATTTGTGGAGGGGAGCGGGTTGCACCCATCCTTTGATTATAGTCCCCTGGTGGGGAATCATTGTACTGGCGTGGACTGTAGTTCACGTTTTGCTTCATGTCCTGTCTCTCAGATTGTGGGTACTGGCCCCTATATTGATTTCCATTATCAGTAAATCGATCCACATATCGGGGCCTATCCTGATTACCATATATCATGGTGCTGGGATCAAATCTGCTCTGTGTCCCCAATGACTGGTAGGGACCATCATTTCTTTGATCTTGATTTTGTCTCTGGTTATTGTTCATACCTGCCATATCAGACCGGTATCTTACCCGGGGTCTATCTCCTAAATATCTAGGGCTGATGTAGCTCTCTCTATTACTAGGATCATGTGATTGGAACATTGGTACAGTAAATGGCGATCTTTGTTGATTACCCCTTTGTTCAGGTGTCACATTATTTTTACCTTGGCTTTGAGCAGACTCAAGGGACATTTTGGCTGACCTGATTTCCATTACTGTGGCTGAGGGTTCTTTAGATTTAGGCCTAGTATCTTTCATTTTATCACTTTCTCTACCCTGACAATAGAGTACCTCATATAGCTTGGTGCTTTGATGTACAATCCATTCAAGGGACTTGTCACGGTCAAATTCACGGACCAATTGGGATATGATGTCTTTCTGTAGCCCATAGAAGTATGCGGTTTTAAACTCATTGGAATTTGAGTCAAAAGATACATCAAAGCGAGAGAATGCTCTTTTTAAGTCTTGTAAAAATTGGCGAGGTGATGTATTAGGTCCAGCAGTAATAGTGTACGCAACTTTCTTTGCCTCCTGCAATGACTGAAAAGGAGAAAAATGGCGCCTAATTTCTTTTTCAAACTCCAGCCATGTCATATTCTGCTGTTCATTTAATCCCCTTATGATGCTGGCCGTCGGGGCATCTAAAGTTAAATGAAAATATTGTCTGTACTGTTCCTTAGGTATCTGGAGCGCTTTAAAAATGTCATGCACCGCTTCTAAGTGATCCTCAATGCAGCATTCACCTCCCTTTTTAAATGGTTTGATCAGGGCTTTAATGGATTTCATTATTTTTATGGGGCTACTTGTTGCAATGCATGGAATTGCACTATTTTGTGATTCAATCCTGTTTTCAGGTGTATGAGATTGGTGGCTGCCCCCAATGGGAGTATCAAATCCCCCAAGGGCGCTGCAACCAAGTTCAGTCACCGGCCCTGTCACTGGGGCACTAGCTCTTTGGGCAGAGCTAGAATTCACCTCCACTCCATTGAATGTGGTACCCTGCCGCCTCTCCTGGGACCTGGGAATGCACATTTGCTGTTCTAAGTCCTTACACTTTTTAAGGAGTCTGTTGGCTTCATCATGCAAATAATTATTTTCATCACTCATTTTATTAATTGCCTCCTGCATATCGCACATTTGCATTTGGCATTCATTGAACTCTTTATTTCTCTTGTCTCTTTCTTGAATCATTTTAATCATTTCTTGTTCTACACTCTGGAGATCACCTTCTTTTTCGCAATGTTCTTTTTGTAAAATCTGCATTTCTGAAACAACCTCATCTTTATCCTGCCTAATGTGATCCACTAAGGCTTTTAAGTGTGTCAATTCTTGCTCACTATCTTCAAATTGTTTCTTGTTTTTGGATAACTGAGTATCAAAGTCTCTGCATTTTAATTGCATGTCTTTTTGGCATACATCCAATTCTGCTCTCAACATTTCCTGATTTTTACTTGCCCCATCTAATTCAGTCTTTAACCTGTTAATTAGCTGAGTATCATTCTCTTGCATTCGCAGTGACTTGTTTAAAATAAACCATATTTTGCCGCATAGCCGTATTAAACAGTCTTTCTCTGCACTTTTATCGGCTGCATTCAATAATCTTGTAAGGCAGACCTGAATTATGCTGCCTTCTGCAAAAATATTGTCTAGTTTTTCTTTCTGCACCTCACCCTGAATGCGGTTACTCCATTCTAAGGTACTGTTCGAAGACCAATTCCCATGTGCAAATAACTTTGCCTCTAAATATTGCACTAGATCTGAGAATGTGGTTTCCCTTTGTGACATTCTGAAATTCGTTTTTAGTGGCACACTGCTATTATAAAATGGGTTCCCTTTAATGTGCAAATGGCAGTGTGAGACACGCTTGCCACGCCCAGTAGGTACTCTATGATCACTTTCCCGGCCAACGCACCATAAATATGTAGGGTATTTTGTGGAGATTTGGGGCCTGACGGTATTTTATTACCGCTGAGAAATAACTTAGCAATAATCACTCTTTGTATTCAGATTTGGCCATGTGCAACAATAATACAATGGACATGCATTATTTCAGCACCCAGACCTGCATATTTGGTATACGTGGTTGGTGGTATTTTGGTGAGCATAATTCCCTTGTTTTATTTGTGGCCCCAATGTCCAGAATCCCTTATCTTCGCTTAGATTTTTCGTGTGATCACTAGAGAGACCTCAGACCTGCATTCTAGGGAAACCACAATTTCCAGGGATAGTGTTGGTGCGCCACCATGGGCAAACTCACTGACTTATTTACGACAGAGAGCTATATGTGGTAGTCTTGTGGTAATTTCCACTACCTTATATACGGTAGGGAGCTATGTTCAGAGAGTCTCTCTTCCCGTTGGCTCATGTACCTCCAACAAGTTATACTACAGTCACTCACAATTATTCATACTGATTCTGACATACACACATCTGTCTTAAAATGACCATTGCACTGTTTAAAAATCTCCCCACATCATTGGCATTGTAATGGTAAATAGAAAATAAACCACCCGTCTGTTTTCAAATATTTTCTGTATTATAAAATTTGCATTTAGACATAATCTCATTCTTTACAGCAATAAAAGGGAACAATCAAAGCATTTTCAATGACACACTGCAATTATAGTGGCGGAGAACAGAACTTAAATTGCAACATTAGCACTTGATTAAGACACGCACGGGACTTTCATTTTTCTACTCTGACTGCATACTTTCGTGCACACACACAGCTCCCCCAGTTAGGTAATTACCTTATCTGTTTAGAGGATTCTCTCTGTGAATGTGGCTCTCTTGGCTTCACTCCAACGAAAAGGGACGCTTGCCTTCTCAAGCCGGGGTCATTGCCTGGAATTCTCAGCTTTTTCAGATAGGACAGCCTCTGCCAGTGGAAATGTAATTCTTTCAGCTTTCCCCAGTCTCGACTGCAGCAGGACACCCCCACAGCCAGGTCTTCTCCCCAGTAGTGCAGAAAGATGTCTGCCTGTCTTTTTCCCTGCTACTGCCCACTAAAACTTTCCTCTCAGCCCTCTTTATGACGTGTTCCAATGAAATCCATCATCTCTCATCCTCCTACTTTTAAACAATAGCTTCGCTTATACATTTGCAATTGTTGCAAATCTGACTTCCTTCCTCCTGCAGTTACTGTGCACAACAACACGGATAATCAGGCAGAGAAGAGAGGAAAAATCTGCACACTCATTTAACTGGTTTTCAAAATATGCCTAATTCTGCAGTAGAGAACACATTTTATTAGTGAGTTATATTAAAATAAGGTTTTATTAGTCAGGTTAATGGTTAATATGTTAGCTGTTAATTTTCAAATGTGTCTCTAGCAATATAGGCATTTCAGGTGAAAAATAGTGTGCATTTTTAAATGAACACGTGTGCTTTTAACTGTAAAAATAGCTTTGCATCTTATATGTTAAAATCGTTTTTTGACTGAATAGCCTGTCTTTCCTTGTTAATCTGCTAACCCATATAGCAATGCACCGCACCCTTGTGGTGGTGCTGCAAAAAAAAAAATGCTACTTGTGCAGTAGTGCTGTAATGCTACTTGTGCAGTAGTGCTGTAATCTGTGCTGTAACATGCCAAATATCCTTACAGTCCTACGAACACTGTGCCTGTTTCAGAACTGTCTGCTGCACGTGTGTCACACTTTTAATTAGTTCAGGGAGTACAACACTGTCCGTAGGACACCTTTGCACATGTGCACAACTGATCCCGCTGCAGATAGCCATCACATTCGCGAATGTCCATGACATCACCATGTGACCGCACCCACGCTGAGCGTCTGTGCTTATTCGTGGACAGGGTCTGGGTCCCTGTATACCAAAAAGTGTTTTTTTGAACAATCAAAGGTGTTTCATTGTGAAACCTCACACTTTCAGAGGTCCCAGACCATGCCCCTGACCATCTGGACACTTTATGGAACTTTTTGAACCCAGTTTGAGGTTTGAAGTGGTAGCGCAGCATGCGACTGTTCGCTGAACGCTCCCCAGCACCCTTATGATAGGCAATACCCCAGTGCTGTTCCTCATTCTGTTTTCGCTGACCAGGACAGGGCACTGCTCCAGATTTGTGCTTTTGGCTCTTTGCTAAATTGCTTTTGGCTCCTTGCTGGAATTGCTTTTGCTCCTTCCTTAATTGTTTTTAGCACCTTGCAAGAATTGCTTTTGTCTCCTTTCCAGTGACTAGGACTACTGAGCACTGCTGGAGGTTACTGCTTGCTGTTTGGAAGATTACTTCTACTTGGATCATGAAATTCATTGCTACCTCTCATGCTACCTCTGCTTCAGCAGGACCCCCAGCAACACCACCACCACCTCCATGAGGGCCTGAAGAGGGGAAGAGGCATGATGATGCAGAGGATGAGCAAGAGGAAGAAGAGGATGAGGTAGTGGAAGTGTTCACTACCAGCTCGCAGCATGAGTCTTCGGTGTGGAGCCTTTTTACCACCGTAGATGGTAATTTCAAGGCTAGTGCAGCCAAGGTTCGCTGCAATGTGTGCCACTTTCTACTCAGTCGCGGCAAACCTGGGCTGTACAGTTATGGGACTACCTCCATGTGGTGACACCTAAGATCCAATCACAAAGCAGCAGTTTGGAGGGTCATCCCCTTCGAACAGGGTAGTAGGTTGAGATCCAGTGCAGCATCCTCAACATCCGCTCCTGTGACCACAATCGACACTCCTGTGGGACAGAGGATTCCTCAAGCAGCCTCACAGGCCATATGTACTGCAGTCCTTACCTTTCAAAGGTCACTGTTTTGTGTATGTACTGTAACGCAGTACTCTGCAGGGATGAGTAGTTCCGGAGTAGTTTTGAGGCTGCGGTCCAGGACCATGAAGGAAAGTGCCTCATACCTCCATGAGGTGCACCCAACATCTTCCTCTATCCATCTGCCCTTTCTTATCCCTGTGGTTGGTGCCCCTACACTTCCCCCCCTTGTATGTCGTGTTTAATGAAATAAAAAAAAATACACACAACCTTTCACGGTTTAAAAAAAGAAGTGCCAAAGAAATGGTGCAGGGTCCTGGTCATTACGAAAAGTCAGCGGACAGGCGGTAGGGGGTGGCGCTATCAAACACACGCATTCTTTTCCGGGAGAAGTGGTGGCTCTGAAATGAGCCTTTTTGGGATTTCTTTGTGCTTTGTGAAAGGTGTCTAGTAGACAACACCAACTGCAAAAATGCTTGCTACAGTTGCAAAAAGGGCTGCACTGCATTTTGGATATTTCACAAAAAAAGCTGATTTCCAGCATAAGTAAAATGGACTCCATCGCTGCGAAACATGTTGTTGCTACAGAATGTAATATTTTTTTTGTGGAAGGAGGCCATGTCAACATCTCTCAAAAAGGCGCAAACAGCCTTGTTGACATTGCGCTTCAATTTCTCCATTTGCGGACCAAATGAAGAAGATCCCATCTACATCTGTCTCTGGAGAAAATTACTCTGGAGTTTGGAAACATGTCCTGACTTTGCAAAGTGCCTCTTTCATCACAAACTGCAATGCGATTCTGGTAACATGTCTTAAACTGTTCCTTCCACGATGAACTATAATAATGTCTGGATGATGCTGCGTCACCAAAGTGGCACAAAGAGGAAGCAAATTCAGCCACCTCATTCTACGCACTCCATACCAGTGCACATCCACATGAGAGAATCCATGATGTGCAGCCACTACACAGTGCTCTGCATGCACCTCCAACCAATGTATCCAGGAGTTTCCCAAAATGCATACACTCTGCCTCCTGAAAGACACAGCCATAGCCACCTGCACTCCTCTCACCAAACAGACCTTCTGCCACACTTTCTCCTTGCATACAACAGCCAGGAAACCTTATTAACCAATCCCCTGGCCTCCACAGACCGATTTCTATGCCTGCCATCCTCAAAAGCGCTGGACGAGGCACGAGTGATCTGCAAACTACCACTGTGTCCGCGGACATATCGTGCAATGCACAGGGATGGGGAAAGAAATTTCAATCAGGGTAGGAGATTTCCTCTTTAGTGATGGCTCTTAAAAGCCCACCTTTTATTTTGTATTGTTATGGAGGAGTTAGGGGGTTTCTTCCTTTTCTCCTTATATCAGCCTCTCAACAGCATCCCTCAGATTCTGAAAAAAAGAGCATTCCCCAGAATGGACAACAGAACTCAATCAGCATTAAAATATTGCACACTTAGGGAGTCAATGTTGTTATTGGGATAAAGCAACATATTTGCACGCCACATATATACACCCATGCCTTTATTCACATGGCACCTTCCAACATTTTGCTGGGGATTGAACATATTTGTTTGGTTCCATTTTGCTCTTGGTAACATTTCAGAAAAAATAAACATTTGCACCTGGTAACATTTGCATTAGTCTCTCCACAAAGGACTTCAACACAGGAATCAAATTTGGGGCACTGATGTACCCCGAATACTCTCCTCCACAGTGCACCAACAAAATATCTGAACTACCAAAAGTAGACATTGTTCTACAAAGAGAAACCAGTGCCTCCAAATTGCATCCAGGCTCACTCCACCAAAAAAACTCCATGCCTGGAAACCCAAAATCTGTAGAAACACCTCTTGATTTTGCATATCTGTCCAGATCAGCCACAAACTTATCTCCAAGAACCCAGACATAAATTCCTGCCATCTTCACCATACAATCAACACAGCAATGACAAAAACAAAAAATATAACCAACCCTTCCTGTAAAGCACAACATTGACACCTGATTGGATCATCCCCATAGTACGCACCCATTTCCATGGCAATTGCATGCTGACAACACCCTTGGATGCAGCATGTGTTATCCACAAACTACTACAGTATCCGCAGATCTTGTAACACAGGAGCAGTCCTTCTTCCCTTTCCACTTCACACTTTACAGCACTCTATAATTGGCTACTGAAAAGCAGTCCCACAACCATTCACCAATCAAATCTAAGATCTCTACATCTAAATCTAGCAACTCAGTACAGCACTGCAGATGTACTGTTGAACACTCAGAGAATAGGTCTCCTATGATTCCCAAGCAGCTGCATTCAAAACTACTCTTTGTTGAGCTGAGCGTGGGAGAGCGGTCGCCGGTAGACAAGAGGGAACTGCAGGCCAGGAAGCCCTGCCTGGCCCTAGCGGCCCTCTGTGAGTGAATTTCTGTGACTTTAAAAAAAAGAATTTTGCCTTTGCGCTCCGAGCGCGTTGTTGTGCCTGCTCTCCCCTCCCCTCCCACTTCCTGGTCCTCCTCTCCCTCCCGCCTCCCTGCCCGCCCACACCCCCCTCCCCTTCCTCTCCTCCCTCTTCTATTACCACCCTGCTCCTGGGCAGCCCTCTGCCCGGCAGCCCCCTGCGGCTAAGGGCCCCAAGGCCAAGGGCGACTCCTGCAGTTGCGGCTCCATGTGTGTCTGCAGGTGTCCGCAGGGGACGCAAAGCGCAAGTAAATTCTGTCTTCTCCACCTTCTTCCTGCCCACCCCCACCCACACCTGGCCACTGCATTCGCACGGTGTCTTCACCTCACTGTGTTCCACAGTTGTGGTAACTAGGGTTTTTCTCTCCTCGCAGGATTCTGAAACTTAGGTGGCCTCTCCACTGTGTTCCTAAAACACAATACTGTTGTTGTTCTGAAATGTGGTAACCTGTCTTGCCGTTCCTTCCTGTCTCTGGGCTCTCGCATCATCTGTCTTCCCCCCCCCTCCAACTCCATGGTGCTCGCTATCTCGCCTATCTTCTCTAACTGCTTCTCTATTGACTATCCTGCTCTCCTCACTAAATCTGGTAGGAAAAAGTTTAAAAAGGACATCCTGGTCTCCAACCCAGGCCTCCCTATTGCTGACACCTACACTAGTGCCTGCTCTAAGGAAACTCTCATTGACATCCTCTTTTTCGTGCCTTCACCTGACCTATGGACCCTTCATATGGTCTCTGTGCTCTCTCCTTTTTCCTCTTCTCCCATTAATGGTGGCACCCATTGGGATGTACTCTTGGCCCCCTTCCGCTCCTCTAAGGCCATCATTAATGTCTACGCTAATGGGACCGTCTTGGTCCAAGGCCCTCAGGCCAACCTTCAACTCTTTGATAGACGCTTCCCTCGCCTCATCAACTTCTTTTCCTCCCCTGCTGTCCCCCCCCTGTCTTCGGCTACCTTGCCTCTACCTTCCTCCCTGCCCCCTCTCGCACTCCCTCTTCACCTCCTTCTTCTACACCTCCGCAGGGCGTACCTCTGATCTGTACCCCTCCCCGGAAGTCCTTCAAGGATGGCAACCTTTTCCACTTTGCCACTCTTAACTCTCGCTCTGCCATCAAGCATTCCTCCGATATCTGTCGCCTTCTTGAGGAACTGGACCTTGACATCCTCGGTCTCACTGAGACATGGTTAACAGCCAGCTCTGTCACGAGCTTTGACACACTCCTACCTGAAGGTTACAAGATCCTCTCTGTGCCCAGGACCAACCGTGCAGGGGGGGGTGTTGCCCTTATCTTCCCTGAGTGGATTCCTGCCACTGTCACTCCTACGCAGACCTACTCCTCTTTTGAATGTCTTGTCTGCCGACTCTCTCTCTCTCCTAGCCATTCCCTTACCGTGGCTGGTCAAATTTCCTCCTTCCTCTCTGAGTGGGCTGACCTCTCCTCCTCACTCTTGTCCTCTACCACTCAACTCCTCTTTCTTGGGGAATTCAACATCCACCTGGATGCCTCCTGTCCCCCCACTGGACTCTTTTGTGACCTCTGCGACTCTCTCTCACTCTCTATTCTCCCGTCTGGGCCTACTCATTCTGCAGGGCACACTCTTGATGCTCTGATCTCTACTGACCTTCCCCTCTCTGTCCCTCTCTCCACTCCTCTCTCCTGGAGTGATCACTTTCTCCTATCCTCCCACCTCACCCTCCCTACCCCACAGGCAAAGCCACCCTCATCATTGCCACCCACCTTCTCGGTCATCCGACCCATGAAGCGTGTGTCAGTTGCGGCTTTCGCTGCCACCTTCTCACCCCCCCCTCCCCTTTCGGCTGACTCCCACCCTGACACAGCCCTCTCCTTGCTCCACTCTGCTATATCTGATACTCTTGATATCCTTGACCCTGTCATGAAAATCTGCCTGAAGCCCAAAGCCAAATGTAACTCCTGGTATGATTCGGATCTCGTCACCCTAAAACGCAAGTGCAGGGTGGCAGAGAGGAAATGGCGTGCTTCATGTTCATCCTCTGACAAACTGGCCTGCCGCCTGCTCCAAAGGCAATACCGTCTCTCTGTTCTCACCAAGAAGAGAGCCCTTATCCAAGCCCGCATCTCTGAGGCATCTAACAACTCGGCTGAACTCTTTAAAATCTGCAAGGAGCTTGCCAACCCTGCTGCAGTCTCTACCTCTCCTGTCCCCTCCCAGGCCCTCTGCACTGCACTGTCCTCCCACTTCATCTCTAAAACTCGGGACATCCTGTCCTCACTCTCCTCCTATCACCTCCCCCCCTCTCTTCCCTGCTCTTCCTCTGGCCCTTCTGCAGCCACCCCTCCTCCCTCCTTCTCTGCCTTTCCCCTTTTTTCTGCTGACAAGGTTTCCAGACAAGTCCGATCTATGAAAGTCTCGTCTAAACAGATTCACCCCTGTTCCTCCAAAACTATGGACCACATCGACTCCCTGGCTCCTGCCCTGGCTGACTTTTGCAACCACTCCTTCGCCTCTGGAGTCTTCCCATCCCCCCTCAAGCAATCCCTTGTGCACCCTCTCCTTAAGAAACCCTCTGCCGACCCTTCCTTTCCGGCTAACTATCGCACAATCTCCATCACTCCCTTCCTGGGCAAGCTCCTGGAGAAACTGGCCATCTCCCAGCTTAACCTCCATGCTGAAGCTGTTGATAGTCTCCATGACCATCAATCTGGCTTCAGAGCGGCCAGAAGCACGGAAATTGCTCTCCTGAACATCCGTGAGGACCTGCTCTTGAACCTCGACTCCAACACTCCGTGTGTTCTCATTCTGCTCGATCTCTCTTCTGCCTTTGACACTGTCAACCATGCCATCCTGCTCAACCGTCTCCGTGATAACCTGGGTATCACTGGTCAGGCTCTGGCGTGGCTGACCTCTTTCCTTTCCAATCGACCCTCCCAGGTCCAACTTGGGTCCTTCCTCTCTGACATCTTTTTCTCCACCTGTGGCGTTCCCCAGGGATCTAATCTCTCTCCCTGGCTGTTCAACCAGTATCTGGCACTCCTTGCCCACCGCATCGCCGCCCTCTGCCCCAACTTTCAGTGCTATGCGGACGATACCCAGCTCATTTTCAGGCTACCCTCGGCCTCCTCCTCTCCCTCCCTCATTTCTGACTGTATGTCTGCTATCCAGGAATGGTGTGCTGCCAATGACCTCTGCCTTAATGCTAGTAAGACCGAGATCCTACTCATCGGCACACCCACTCCCTCCTTCCCTGCAGCTCTCTGGCCGGCCTCTCTTGGCCCTCTTCCTGCTCCTACCTGCAAGGCAAAAAACCTCGGGGTCATCTTCGACTCCACTCTCTCCTTCTCTCCTCATATATCTGACGTCTCTAAGAAGTCACATTACCAGCTGCACCTCCTCAGAGGTATTCTTCCCTTCCTCTCCTTCCCCCAGAAGCTCACTGTCTCCCGAGCCCTGGTTCTCTCGAAGCTGGAGTACTGTAACAGCCTCTATCTTAATCTGCCTGCCTCCACTCTCTGCCCTCTGCAACTCATCCAGAACAGAACTGCGAGACTTGTCCTTGGCCTCAAGCCCAGGGACTGTATCTCTCCAGGACTGAAATCTCTACACTGGCTCCCAGTGGCTGCGAGGATTAAGTTCAAAACCCTCTGCATTGTCCACAAGGCCTTCTGGAGCCTGGTGCCTAAATACCTTCAACTCTCTCTTCCTAAATATCTTCCTTCCCGAGCCCTACGCTCATCCGTCTCCAACTCCCTCAGAGTCAGCCGCTTCTCGAAGCAACGAGCTGGGGGTAGATCTCTCTCCGCGGCAGGGGCCTCCCTCTGGAACAGCCTTCCTGCCTCTCTGAAACTTGAGGAGAACCATCTCCGGTTCCGGAAGCACCTCACAACCTTCCTCTTCACTTCTGCTTTCTCCCTCCCTCTCCCCTGCTAAATTCTTCACCTAAACTGCACTGATTCTGCAACTGGGCCACTCTCACCGACCTCGGTCCTGGGCCCAGTCACTCTTCACTTGCACTGCCTCCCTGGCAACCCCTGCACTGTGGGACTGTCTCTGTATCCCTACAGCCCCCCCCCCCAGCACTTGTCTGCACTTACCTTGCACTTGCCACCAGCTGGCCCTATTTATTTATTTATTATTTTATTTCTATTCTACTTATTTGTACTGCACTCCCCCCCCCCTTCCCCTTGCACTTTTTCCCTTCCCCCTACCCCTGCACTTGCGCGGTCTGAATGACACCTGGCCTAGTAGGATCGTTGTCTGTCTTCCCCTTGTTCCCCCCCCCTGCCTCGTCGCGCCTTGAAACACTTGTGTATAGGCGCGTTACAAATGCCATATCATATCATATCATATCATACTGTACAACTCTCGAGGATTTCTAATTCCAGATATATCCACATCTACATCCAGCAACAGACACTACAGGTATGCATATGTTATTTAATGCACATAGAAAATTAAAAATGCATATATGTTACCAAAGCATAGCAAGTACATATATTGCATGCATAACACAGGGTGCCTGCCACTTACCATGTATAACCTACCAAATAATCATACTGTCATTTGTACCATCTACTCACATCAACTGACAGTTACTTACAATGCTGTTTGCTTTCACAGTCTTGTACTGCCCACTAGCATAACAGCTGCAAACCACACATGTCAATGTCAGCATCATGCCTCTGATAGTTTATAGAAACCCACACTGAGAACATTTCCACAACACATGCAAGTGCCAGATCCTATCTCAAATACACACAATGCAAACAAATATGGGAAACTGCATGTATATTCAGAAAGTATGCTAAACACATACATTGCACAATTCACAAAATGCACCAATGGGAAAAAAGTAAAAAACAATACATTGGAAACAGTGTTATCTCTACATTTGAATACATAACTTCAACAACTGAACACATATGTCTGCATTCATGTAGCAAGCATCTATGTGTGAGAAACTTAACAAACTTCCATACACAGTAATATGTAACTCCTTTCCAATCTTTTTATCTTTCTGCCCTTTGTGTCACTCTACTATAACTTGTACTAATCCATTTCCAAAACCAATACTAAAAAACACGTTCAAACATTTCAAAATGGCAGCCCCATAGACACAGTTATCACTGCAGCACAGCCCCCACATACCAAAAATGCTAATACTCCCAAGTCCCCACACATATACAGTGCTGTGCAATTGCACACGGGCACTAAATGTTCCTTCCAAAAATCCTCCTAAAATCTAAAACAATGTGTTCTCTTACTTCTATTACTGTACCATTAAAACACATACCCACAAACTCCCTTCTTTTACAATTGCAGCAAATAACCACCTGCTAAAAGCCAGTGGCATCTCTGTTGGAACAGAACCCAGAAGAAACCCACTTTTCACATCCAAAAAAGTAAGTGCAGTACTGTTGTAGTGTTCTGCTTGTTACCCAGACAGCGCAGTGTTCTTCTATTGTAGCCTACACAATGTTATCCAAACCTACAGCAGTCGCTTCACCTTACTCATTCCACCTTGCGAGGTCCACAGACTCTATTGTCATCATAACACCAGTATGTTACCCCCCACTAGTTTCCTAAAATCATTGCAATGTCCTTACTTATTCAGGCACATTACACTAAAGAACACCTTTCCCACAGGAACACACACACGTAACAGTACAACCTTTCCAACCAAAAGTAACAGCAAAATCACACTCCTCTAAGTATATCTACCCTCATATTCAGACACTCATGCACAGTACACACAAATACATTCCACAACTTCCAAACACAAACTTTCCTTTTTTCTCTAACAGACACAAGACAATGCCTACCAAAAACCAACTCTGTAGAAAACAACGCATAATTAGAGCAAATAAAACTCAAACCATGCAAAATGCCCTTCCACCTCTAGCAGACTGTGTAGAAAAATTCAAACAAAACAGCTAATACAGTCACTGGGCAAAACGGAACCAGGTACTAAGAAAAAAAGTGTGAATTTTCTTTCAAAATGTACAACTAAAAGGAAATGTGTTAAGAAGAATGCACCTAACAGTAATTCTAACACTAAATCTACTGACAGTAAAATAGCCACAAGTAAGCATTCCAAAAAATAATTATACAGACATTTTTACACCATAGGATCCTTCAGAACCTTATGAAAAAAGGGGAGAAATCACACTCCACCCTCAAACCTTACCCCCGAAAACTAATCCTTGAAGCTCTCATAGACAGTGCACTGCTCCTCAAAAGGAAACTATAAATATATTAATTTTAAACAAAATGAAACCACTACCAAAATTAATTAGTAAACTGCAAACACTACTATGTAACAGACACAATGGCCCTCATTCTGACTCAGGCGTTAAGGGGTTTACGGAGTCGTAAACGGCGCCGACCCTTAACGCCTGATTACAAGGTTCCCTTTGCGGGATGGCTTTTAATGGCTGCTTTTTTGCAGCCGGTAAAATCCATGCCGCAAAGGGACCTTGGCGATAATTACGGCACCGTAATTTACGGTGCCGTAATTATCGCCTTTCCCCATTCCCATTATGCCCTATGGGGCGAAAATGGGAATGGGGAAGGGTAAAATGGGAAATGGGGATTTACCGCCCCACTCACTTTGGAATGGGGCGGTAAATCCGCCAACCACCATGGCGTAAACATAGTTTACGCCATGGTGGTAAGGGTACGACCCAGGCGGTAACTTACCGGCTGGGTCGTAATGAGGGCCAATATCAGTATAGACACCTTTGCAAATGCCTGTGCAGGTGAGTGGATTTACTCCACCAGCACAGAGCCATATTTCAATGAAGAAGCATACAAACAAGAGCTAACAAACCCAATTACCGTACATAGCAGTGGGCGAGGGTATCATTATGGAAGAAGACACACTGCTTGCAAGAATATCCCCAACAAACTTACAATCAACTCTCCATTCCACTGAACCAATACATCCCACATACTAATGGCAGTGCACTTCATTGTGTAACGTGCACAAACACTCTTTCAAATATTTGCAGCAATTCCTCAGTCAGTAAGTGAAAGCCAAAGACAAATTAAAAATTAAAATATTACAAACTATGGACTCCTGTCGAGAGCGCAAATAGACAGGACTACAAGGACATTCATTAGCCTGAATTTCTGGACCTGCTTTCAAAAGCACCTTCCACCACATCAAAAAGTTAGCAACACATCATTTAACTTTACACAATCTCGTTCACAGATTGTACTATGCAAAAAGTCCCGCTTTAGCACTGGAGCATTTAAATGACATGCTCCTACATGGTACAGCCAAGGAACTGCTCAAAGAAATAGACCACATCCAAAACAAATATTTTAGAACTGAAGAGCACTTACAAAATCCAGAAACTTTAGAAAAGAGTACTCACAACCTTTCACATGTCAACCTTCTATTATACATGTACAAAAAAGAAATAGCAAAGTTTAAAAGCATAACTGCCAAACCAAGTATGTGTGTTCTGCTGCAGAATGTTGTATATGAAGAGCACCAAAACTGTAGTTGTAACGTACGAAATAGAAGACAATGAGCAATCCCAATTATTCCAACTAGCTCTCCATTTTATAGCAGAAAAGAAATACGAAATTACTAACCCCTCAATACTTTGCACATACTGCACTACAAAACTTGATAATAATCAAATCCCTTCACAGGCTATAACTAATAACTTGGAAATATTCCCACTGCAAAACCACTCAAACAGCTTAATTTGTATGAGAACATTATAATCAAACAGTGCACCAATTTCAAGTGACAATACGCCTTCAAGCAAAAACAGCGAAATTGCCTCCCTCTGAATTATTGAAAGGCATTTGTGGCAAAGTAGTGTATTTGCCATTAGATCTCAAAGAAAATGTAAACACTCTAGGAGTGCAATGACCATTAGATCAATCTTTGATTATCTTTATGAATGGTGTACCTGCAAAAGATTATAGAAAATGGCAGCAACTAGTAGATTTAAACAAAGTTAGAGAAGCCCTGCAATATCTTAAATACAACAATGAATACTACAAAGAAATAAACATTGAGGAAAAAATAACAGACCCAAACAGACACCAAAATAATGCAGGATTCATCATCACGTGGCCAATTTGTACTTCTAAATCCTTCTACAGCCTCCAATATTTTAGACCAGTATACAATTCACCCGCTACACTCAAAAGACACCATAGATGATGCACTAGAAACAAAAGTGTAGAAGCATGAACCTTTCCTCTACTGTTTCCTACTGCAAAAGGTGTAAGATACAATGAAAGATGCACACAAATAACCCCATCAGACAGAAATATCGCTCTTTACGAATGTATTCTGAAGACCCCAGGTTCAGACAAAACCTGCAATACATATTCCACCTCCTCTTTGAAAGTGAACTAGCAACCCTTTGTTACAGATTTGCACACACATTGAAAACAGGTACCAATTCAAACGAAAACAGAGCAGCGATAGACATGAAAACACCAGGAGAACTCTGCTCGCTTGACCCTGTAAATGTTTCAAGGTACTTCCATCATCGCTTTATTGCCATTCTGCACTTCATTTGTAATAAAACAATTCCTCCCCTCGGAGAAGAGGAAAAGTTATTTTTGAGAAAAAAATATCAAGCCAAAGGAGCACCACACATCCACATGCTTTTATGCATTAAACATGCTCCTAAAAATGTTCAGGACCGTGATGCCACTGTTTTTCAGTTCATTCATAAATATGTCACTTGCAAAATCCCTTCAGAAACTACACATAGTGACCTACATGCAAAAACCATGCAGTTTCAAAGACACAAGTGTGGCAAGTATGGACAACACAAATATAAAAACAAAGGCAAATACTGATGTTAGACGCAGTGTGAAAGGCAAATCGCCAAAGAAAAGACATGGCATAAAATGAACCGAAGCATCAAAGTACATCAATGATTATAATGCCTATGGAATGCAAACATAGATGTGCAGTGTGCTTCAGACAACTCCACTGCAGTTGCATGGTATTTCACAGCCTATTTAACCAAAGCAGAGAAAACAGAGCTGAACGACCTCTGGGATAACATATCTACTGACAAAACACTGTCACAAAAATTGCACTGCTTTGGCATAAAAATACTCTCCCATAGAGAATGTGACTTCTACGAAGCCGCAGACCGTTTAACTGGCACTGCCTAGTAAGGGAAATTTGAAGACATAGGGGGTCAATACGAGTTTGGAGGTAGCCATGGCGCTATTAGCACCATGCCTGCCTCCAAACTCAGGTCTGGATCTGGTCTCACTTAATGGGGATTTACCGGGACATTCTGACCTATGCGGACCCAGTAAGTCCCCATTCAGTAAACCATTCCCTATTCCCATTTGAGCCCCCATAGGGCTCAATGGGAATGGGGAAGGCGCTAATAACGGGCCCACAAATTGCGGGCCCGTTATTAGCTCCAAGGTTCCTTAACTGATCCCGCAAAGAACAGCTGGTCAGACCAGCCGTTCCTTCTGGGACCCGCTAAAGGACCTCGGAATAGGGCAGTAAGGGTTTACCAGTACCGGCATCCTTACCGGTGCCCGTAAACCCTTACCGCCCACTTGGAATGACCCCCATAGTCTGGCTATGCCTTGGTCATGCTGCATCCAGCAAAAGAGTTCTCAAATTGTTCCAAGACATAGAAACAATAGCCAAAAATTATCACAACAGCCAGGATATTTTGAAAAACAACTTATTGGACACATAGTATCCAAACAGGAGTGCTGCTTTGGAAAACATCCGCCTATACCACATTGCCCAAAACTTCTCATACAAAAATAATATTAAACCAGATGAGACAAAAGGTAAATACATAGTCAAAAGTTGTGAGGGCACCCTGGTCAAACTTACAAAACACAGCCTCAATAATCATATGAATCAATCATTAAAAATGCCTCAACAGAGAGAACTGTACTACATGTCCCTACTGCAACTTTTTAAACCAGGGAGACAAGAAGAAGATATATTGGACACCCATGCATCCATGCAAGATGCGTTCAATGCAAGTAAAAGCACTATGACAGATAAAAACTTTACACAGTACAAAACCCTGTTGGACAATGAACGCCAACAAGAAGAAGAACTTCAAGCAGAAATAAATGTAGACACTCCCGAGAGCAGTCAACCTTCTCTTACAGCCAATAACCACTTGGACAACCACTCATAGCAAATGAGGCAGATTTATCCATGACTGGGGTAGAAAACAGTATGTTTCAGTAGGAGCAATTTCATGATATCTTTGCTCTACTGTAAGCACAACTAAACAATGAGCAGCATAGCATTTTCCCAGAAGTAACTAAAGAAATTGAACATGGTGTGCAGCATGAAACTAAAACTTGTACCTGTCAAAATGATAAACCTGTACTCTTTTATGCAAGTTGTCAAGTTGGTTCAGGCAAAAGATTCTTGATAAAAACTATCAGCAAGTTCCTTCAACAATTGACTAACAACAAGCTTTCAGCTGTTGTTACTGCCCCCACAGGTTTAGCTGCCTACAATGTAGGTGGTGTTACTTTACACTGATTAATACTCCTTCTAGTAGAACATCAAAACAAATTAGACTACTACAAAATTTCAACAGAAGGTGCTATGGAGCTATGCAGAGTTTTGAACAAATTAAAAGGCTATTTTTACTGTGCAATTTAATCAATTTGTCAAATAACCAGTTAGGACAGTTCAGTTTTGCCAATATTTCCAACAGTTTTATCTGGTTAACACTGTCAAACGCAGCCTTAAAGTCGACAAAGAAGGATGACCATGCTCTTCGGTTCTTGTTATAATCGCATCCAATCAGCAAATATTGTAGAAGGTACTAGTCCCTGCCCTAAACCCAACTTGTAAAGGGTGCAGCAGTGATTCTGACTTACTCCAACACAGCAAATGCTCTAACACAATCGCTGCAAACACTTTGCTGGTAGAATCCAATATAGACAACTGGCTGTAATTTTAAGCCATTTTCCTTTCTCTGGATTGAAACACAAGTATGAGTATGGCCATATTCCAAGAAGTAGGAATACGTTGTTCTTTGCATAGTCTCCTGCACAAAATGAAGATCAATTCAGCCCATATTTGGGGCTATTTAATAACTATAGAGGCTATGCCATTGGGGCATCGAGCTTGGGAAATCTTTAGATGCACCATTATTTTGGATATACTCTTGATGGAGAATTTAGGACCACATTATGGTGTTAACACATTTATTAGAAACCTCAACAGTCTCATACATGGTTTGCGTTATATAAGACACCCAATGGATTCAGAGTCGATTGGTGCTAACCAGTTCTGGCCTTATTTAACATCCTCCATATTGAAGAGTTATCATGTTGTTGTAATGTGCGAATCATAGTTTGCCATTTCAGATTAATTTTTGCGTGTCTTCTACATTTGCACCAATTGCGATATTCATTGGTCAATTTTCTTTTTTGTTACTTTAAATTCAGACAAATGAAGATTCCGTTTTTTCAAGCTGCGTAGATCTTTCCTACATGCCCATTTGGTCGCTAACAGCTCTCCATCATGTTAGGCCATATAAACCGCATATGGAAACTAAGGCACCATAACCATATACTCTAGTGACACGTCAGACACGAGGTTCGATTTCCAAACAAGTCTGATTTATTTCAAAGTATTCTCAGTCGGCCGACTGGGGTCTCAACATCCCACAATGTGTGTTCCCAGACCTCATAAGACACAAGAGAGCGAGCAACGCTCAAGCAACAATATATATACATAACATGCAATCTTTTTTTGAAGGCAATACAATATGCCCATAAATGTATCGTTCAGGCTAGGGTTCAGCCATTGACAATCATGACAATTATGCAAATCTCTATTCAGTCTAAATATAGTTATTCTAGTAATAGTAGCAGAGACAGCTTTCTGTTATGGGTATCATAGAGCTCTTAGTTGGCAAGGATATCATGTCCGTAGGAGAGAAACATTCCTTAGCACGTTATCTATATGTTTCTATTCAAGAACTAAGGGTTAGACAGTTCTGAAGCACAAAATAGCAGTCTCCATGAAGGAGTACCACTAAAAGAATATAATTCATGCTTTAACTGCCTTCTACTACATTATTTGCAAGACAGGCCAGCACCTGGTCTGCTGATTAGATGCAGCTTCTGCTTGCCTTTAAGGACTTCATAAGGGAGGAAAACAATGAATCTCTGTATCGTTTGACATTCCTGTCTGTGCTAGTCTTTCAGCATTCAGACTGTGTCCTTGCATCGTGTGTGTGTTTGAAGCATAGAATTCTTTTTGCAAAGCGTTTTGACAGAAAGGAAAAAAGCAAATGGCTGACATTTCACAAAATGGACGCCCTTTGGTTATATTGACGATTCTGTAATTGCGATGTTTGTCACATGATGCGATTGGTTTCTGGCCAACATACTATACATACTATAGGGTAATTTCTGGTCTAACAATCATACTGCCATTCTGAAACTTTACTTGAGGCAATAAGTGGAACTCCATACAATGTTGCTACTTATACTTACAATCGCTTTGATAGAACTCTTAATTTAACTGCCACTCATGATAGCAGGTTCATATTTAAAGCCTCCTACAATGGCAAAATTCTCCCAATCATTTTTCTAGATTTGGTGACATTCCACTTTATTCTTGTTACACCACAATTAGTAGAAATGTTCTTAGGGTCACGCACGTTGATTCTAGTAGATGGAAGATTTAAATTGGCCTTTATCAAAGATGGTCACTATAACCAATTTTCAGTACCTCAATCGACCCATAGGTAATCTAGTGTAGCCGAGTTAATACCACTAACCCAGGTACACATACCCGGTTTGTCATTGGGAGTTCTACCATTCAGTGGCATTCCCTTTGCCCTTTATGCCAACCCTAGCAAGCTGTGCACAATTCAATGAAACAATGTTGAAAAAAGAAATGCAACCACTAGTGCAAGTTTACTCCACAAACTGGGCGTGTATGGTAAGACAGTACCTATGTGTCCACAAGCCACAGCACAACTAAATACCTTAGAGAACTCTATCTCTTACACAGCTTGTTTGGAGAACATTTTAACATTGTGTTTAAACTGTAGAGTAATGCTAAAGCGTAACCTTGATGTGGAACATGGTTTAGTTAATGGAGCACTTGGTACAGTTGTTGTCTTCCAGACATACCCACGTGACGACAGCATTCGGTTTGCTAATATTCATTTCGACAAACTTTCAGAAGTTAAAAGGATAAGATGTTTAACTGCCCTATTCCTTCTTTTCAAAGACATGTATGTATGCAGAGAACAGTTTTCTCTGTCTCTAGCATACACAGTCACTATTCATAAATCACACGAACTAACCCTAGATCAAGCATTGATTGACATTAGCAGCACTGTCTTTAATGAAGGCATGAGTTACATAGCACAAACACTCCTACGTACACTTGAAAGACTAATTCTAGTCAATTTTGATGCAAGTAAAGTCAAAGCTGACATCCCCTGCATCATAGAGTACAACAGACTATGTGCACTTTACACACCCCATCTCAAAATGTACCCTGTTCCTCAAAAAGGCAAACTTTGTAAAAGAAAACTACACCGAACACAACTTATACATGATATCCCAACAGTACCACCACAAAAATAGAAAACAGCTGATACTTCATCAATTACCACAACCACAGAAGTATGTACTGAAAAAGAAAATGCATACCCAACTGCACAAACACATAGAACTAACTCTTCAAAGAAACCACATGGACTTCCATCAAATGAGTCAAACACAGAACAGTCTGGTTCATTCAAATTTTCCAATATAACAGGTGTAAATTGCTATGCAAACGTAGCAATCAATATTACATTCCAATTGCCACCAATTGTTGAAAACATTTACTTAAACACGCCAACCAGTTATGTTTGCAAATGCTACTCCTTCACATAAATACAACAAACAATCCTGAGAACACTTACAGTGTCTCAGGTATAAGGCAGGAATTAGACTACTGTGCGGGAATGCTGAGATTCACTATAAACACACAAGAAGATCCACAAGAATGTCTAATGTACTTACTGCAAGTACTGCATAGCAAAAACATACCTATAAATGAAATCTTCCAGACTTCATACATGTGGAAACATACATGCACTCTCTGCAATCATGTGGTGCAGGTACAAGTCCCTAATGAGCGCTGTGTGTATGTACCTATACCTAACTGTGAATCCATTCCATTTCAACAGCTGACACAAAATGCAAACCATAGCATATTATGAACTACTTGCAATTCCGACAATCATTCCACAATACAGATACAATCACATAGCCAATATGTAATAGTAATGCTTTTACGATACAATGCAAAAGGTACCGGAAACAAGTTCAGTTCAGGTCACTTTACTGCGTACATTAACAAGAAATGTGGATGGTTTGAAGCAGCGTATTCCAGAAAATCTTTTAAATGCCTACTTAATATTCTTGAAACCAAAATGTACTCACTGAGCTACTGCCCAATACCTACCATCACATAAGAGAACCTATAAACAGTTACAATACACCAACTAGTCTCTTACTGCACGCGCAATACTACAATATTACTTCCAACGGTCAAACTGCCAAAATGAAACTTCAACAATCATACTGCCTCAAACATATCCCAACAACTTTCAAACTTCCAACAGTTAGAATACACCAACAGATATCTAACTACCCCCTCAATCCTGCAATACAACTCTGCAATACCATAATACTACCACCTCCAAAAGCAAAAATGATACGCCATTTAAATTCCTCCTACTGCAACAGTACCTATAACCAGAATACCATATAGATATGTACCTTAAACATTACTGTAAGCAATGAAGATCTCACTGAAACAGACTGTTCCACATTACAACAAATTAACGCAGAAGTTTATTTTTTTATCATGCATGGATTTTTTTTTGTTCTACAGACGCAATGATTATGTGAACAAACACAGGAACTGAGCACATTGGACAGTACACTTGTTTCAAGCATAGTACCTGTGGAGTACTAATTATGAGGGTCCACAAAGTACACACATGTCTGCAATGAAATGCAATAGAAGATTACAAAGTACCTACTTTGACATGGGATGTTTTCTTTGCTCACGTACAATGAAATAACAATTTCTCCTGCTTTTCCACATAGCAACAGTATTCTGCAGTGCATGCAAAAAAGGTGCACAGGGCCTCAACAGAACATACAGTGAGTACACCATTATTGGTGTCATAATTCTTTTTAACTGCAAATTGCATTCTAAACACATATGTATATGAAATTCATATGCCACTGTCAAAATGTTCAGTGCATGGCTGTATTATGCTGCGGTGGTTGTGACCAGGGCATAGACTCTTGGGTGCCTGGCCTATGGCCTACCACCTCTGGCCATGCACCCAAGAGTAGGCCCTGGCCGCAACCACTGCAGAATAATACAGCCATGCATGCACACATCTACCCACTTACCACAACCCACACACATAACACAGCCGCCTGAGGCCTTATCCAACTCAGTTGACATACTATTACAGTACTTCCAGCCAATGAACACAATCTTGGATGTATGGCCTCTGCACCCAAGACTTCACAAACTACCCACAACCAATACAGCATAATACAGTAAACTACCCCAGAACCTGCCCAGTGTCCACAACCCAAACACATAAGGCATCCACCTGAGGCCCTGTCCACTTCTATACACATAGTCCTCCATTATGTGAAACCAGTCAGCACACTCTTGACTCCAGTAAACCAACCGCCTCAGGCCCTGTCCACTTTTCTACACATATGATTACAGTACTTCAACCAGTGGCCACACTATTGGACTTTTTAGTGCATCACCTATGGCCATGCACCCAAGACACTAGAACCTAGTCACAATCACCCCAGCATAACACAGCCATCCACCCAACAATCTCTACACTGGCAACAACCCACACTCATAAACCAGCCACCTCAGTCACTCTCCACTTCTATACACATAGAATTCCAGTATGTGCAACCACTTAGCAATCTCTTGAGTCCAATAAACCAGCCATCTGGGGCCCTGTCCACTTTTCTACACATGCCATTGCAGTATTTCAACCAGTGGGCACACTCTTGGACACTTGAGTGCATTGCATCCCACCATGCCACCAAAACTATAGTAGCTGGCCACAATTATTCACCCTGCATACAGTATCATACACCAAATAATCTCATAACACTTCAACAAACCACCTAACACAAACCTTGTCCGCTTTTGTACACATACTATTACACTACTTACAGCCAGTGCACAGACTCTTCGGTACATGGCACCCAGCCATACACCCAAGAGTCTAGTAGCTGGTCACCATCACCACAACATAATACAGCCATGCACCCAATAATCTATACACTGCCACAACCCACACACATACGCCAACCACCTGAGGCCCTGTCCACTTCTGTACACATAGTATTCCAGTAGGTACAACCGGTCAGCACACTCTTGGATCCAATAAGTCAGCCACCTGCCGCCCTGTACACTTCTCTACACATACTATTGCAGTACTTCGACCAGTAGGCAGCAGAGTCTAATAGCTGGCCACAAACACCGCAGCATAATACAGCCTATACAAAACATCCTCATATCGTCTAGATTACACTCCCCTACCTTAATGAATCCTGCCTTCAGTCACCACATAAGCAGCTCACCTGTGGACCAACCCACAAACTGCCGCACCTTTCGCGGACACCGCAAACACACCACACTCTTCTTACACCTAAACACATATATCATATGACCCATCTTTCACCCCCCCACCCTTTCCAGCCCCTTTTCCCACCACCAGATGCCCCAAAACATGCTTTTCGGCCATGTTCGCTGCCGCGCTATCAGCCAATATCCACGAATACAACATGGCGGGCATTTCAGAAAAATATGACACTCATTACGCTTCCGGGCACTCAATCAGCGGGCACGTCGTATGTCCGCGGACATCAAACAGTCAGCCAAGCCAATCATAGTCTGGTCCACGAGGGAAATGGGTCCGTGGAGTGGAGCTAAATATCACATTTTTTTAAAAAAATTACTAGACGGGTTTTCACCAAATTTACAAAAGCATGCTTTCGGGACCAAGCTGCCGCTCCTGCCACACATTTGGTGAAAATCCATCCAGCGGTTTGACCTGTTGGCGTGAGCTTTTTTTTTTCTATTCAGTCTATGGAGAAAAACATGTTTGTCCCCCCCAACTATGCTCCCCCTTGACGAAACCTCTCTAAAGTTGCTGTAAAAATTCAGAGCATGCCATATACTTATTTTTTTACAAAGTTTGGTGAGGAGTCGTCAAGTGGGAGCAAAGTTATAAGCCTCCCAAAAAGTACTCTCGCTATGAGATGAGCAACTTAACCATAAATACATGGCCGTTAAGGCAGGATGTGTAATGTCAGTCATATAAAGACATGTTAGCTCATTACCTCCTCTTGATATTACAAATACTCAATGAAACGCTAAAAAAAAGTGCATACATGTGATTTTAATATCAATCTTGAGGAGTGCAGTAAAGTCAGCATAGGATGTGTCAATGCATTTTGGACACAATATGTCTTCGGGGCACTTGTATTTTCACCACTCATTCGCCTCATAAGACCTATGAAACGCATGTAGTACTCGAAATAAATCCTATTGTAAATATGAGAGAAATGGTCAATTCATAGGGCCTCATTATGACCCTGGCGTTAACCATGGCGCTATTAGCACCATGGTTGACACCGGTATTTTACCAACTCTGCCATGGTAAAACCAGCCGTTAAGGTTGGGACCCGCAAAGGGACCTCGTAATTAGGCGGTAAGGGTTTAACGGCGCCAACACCTTTTACGGCGCCGTTAACCCCTTACCGCCTGGGTCGTAATGAGGCCCATAGTGTGTTAGACTCCAGATAGTAAAGCGGTGAGCAATTACAAATAATGTGAGTTTATCATCACAAACCATCAATGCAATATTTGTATTTGGGATGAGTTGTGGAGGTTTCGCTGACCTGATCACATGCAGCAGCTGATGGTCATGGTGAGACCAGCACAGGTACCTCATGATGAAGTAAGAGATTCATTTATCAATAGTGTACATCATTGGAGACCCAGGGCAGGAGATCAGCATATTAGAAAAAGTTAATGTAAATGTAAAGTTAGCACATGGAACTACAAGGTTCACAGAGGCTACGCAACCTTGCACTTAATGAAATAGCAACAATGATGCATCAATTTTAACGAGAAAACTGAACAGCATGCTTGTCTCCTTCTGTGCTCTGTGTGATATTCCTGTCATCCTTGTTATATGTGGGACTGGACCCCAGCTAAGAGTTTTGCGTGTTCAGCAGCCAGCTGCTTTTGATTCATACCAGAGATCTGGTGAAAGTCTCTACTGGTACCAATTCATAAAAATGGAGATAGACTGTAGCCATCTAACTATCGACTATTGGCTATGATTGAATCCAGTCAAAAAATCTTTGCAACGGCTCTGCAACAAAAACCCATTAGATGGGCTGATGTTGAAAATATAATGGTCCCTCTACAGACTGGATTTCAGAAAGGGTACAGTTCCACCACAAATATATGTCTTATACAATATCTAATGGAAGAGACAGAAGGCAAATAATAAGCATCTATACTGTTGCTAAGATGACTTTAGTAAGATCTTCGATATGAGTGTGTGCCATTTATTGTGGGATAAACTGAATAAATGGGCCTTGATCCCTTTTTAATATCATATACAACAGCTTTACCTCAGAACTACTGTGTCGAAATGTCTGGGGTCTAAAATAGGGCTGTTCATTAGCCCCAATACTGTACAATTTATATACCTCAGACATACAATCCCAAATAGGAATGGCCAGGAATTTTCCACCAAAAATAAATGGAGAGGCAATCGCCTGCATTACATATGCAGACGATACAATCCTACTGGATAAGACCCTGATTGGAAACCGATTGGACTACAGTGCGCCATAAACATTCTTTCGGATTATGCAAAAACAAACCAGATTCAAATAAACATAGGGAAAATTAAAATAATGTGTTTGGGGGAGAAGGTGAGAGGAAAACCCAATTGGTCTGGAGGGTCAGCAGTCAAAGACTGGAGACAGTGATGGAATACAATTATTTAGGCTTTGCGATACATTTTGATCCCATGAAAATATATTATGTGGATGCCAATTTAAGTAAGTTTTAATGGCGATATATTGTACCAGTTTAATCCTGAGTATAACATACAGACTTCTTGCCCTCCCATATTAATTTGTAGCAGACCTCAATAAGATAGAAGCACAAATACTGCAAACTGTATTTAACCTTTAACCTTTCATCATGTGTTCCAGGTGAAGTACTTAGACTCGAATTTGGCCAAGATTCACTTTTCATATCCTGGGGGATGCAGCGCTTATTTATTAAACCTATGCCTACCCACCCCAACACAAACTATATTCTGAAGTTATTGGGGGAGAAGAAACTATCAGGTTATAAAAATTCTTATTTGACAGATCTACAACAGGATGCATATGATATGGTAACCCTGCTAGATCTTGATATGGAAAAATCTAATTTTGAAATGTTGATAAAAGAAAGGGCGAAGGGATGGGACAAGTCTCACAACATTGACAAGCTAAATATGTCAACTAGATATAGAGAATATTCACATCAGAGTTTCTTAGCTAAGGCTCCTTGTGGATATTTAGCAAAACACAGCTCTATTGAACTAAAACACTTTATACTGTACCTCAGACTAAACCTACTGCCCACAAGAGAATATATGGGAGTATGGTCCGGCACGTTGTATGAGGATTGGAAAAGAAATAGAAACCCAACGTCATGTGCTGACCAAAGCCTTACTTGCCGGCCAAACACATAATATTTTACTGCCACCTGGCTACCCAGTGTCAACGGGAGATTACAACTCTCGTGGCCTGGGAAGTCAGGTGCCAGTAAAATGTAAATCCCCATTCCCATAGAGTCCTATAGGACTCTATGGGAGTGGAGACACGGAAGCACTGGCGCTATTGGTAATAGTGATGGTGCTTCCGTGACCGGTCTGTCTACCGTTGCTGCTGCTATCGGCAGTGTCTGGCCTGTCGGGCACAGCGGTTCCAGCAGGCAGATGTGAACTTTGCAGACCCAGAAACAAGTGTGCCGATGAGCTTACAGGCACCCTTGTTTCTGGCACGGCAAACTTCTAATGAGGCCCACAGGTATTATAGAAATGGACCAATTTTGGTCTAGCATTAACAGGTCAGCTTTGATGATATTAGCTGCTGCTACCTATCATATCTGGAAGGTAGCGCGACAGCTGTTTCAAACTGCTCCTGCATAGCTGAATATATTGACTAAGGGGGAAAACAATGAGCAATAAGGCAGGGTAGAATTATGGTTTATCCCAGAATAACATTTAAGGACAGCAGTTACTTATGAAATGAGGAGTAATGCTATGTAGGTATTTTATGTATGTATTTATGTGTTTTACTTAATTTAAATGACATTTTATATTGATCAAATTCTAGTGTAATACAATGTGCTTACATTTTTAAAATTTAACTAAATGCACAATAAAAAATAAAACAATAAAAAACCTTGATTGGCATGACAACAGTTGAGTTCTGGAGTGCAAGGGAACACAAGTAGACATGCATTCACCAGCTGGTGAGATAGCAGTCCTATAAAATGCTGTTAGATTTTGGAATTCCTAAGTATGTGGCCTGCAACTTTCTCAAGAACATCAGAGCCACACCGTGTACAAAGGCTATTGCTCTACGTACTTTCAGTTATTGAGACAACTTATGTAAGTAATGGGATGAGTATGAGTGGGGGTGGTTTTCATGAAGATTTGGGGGTGCACAGATTAGTACTGGCTCGGACGAGCAAGAGCGGGTGTGCTCTTCACAAAGATTTGGACGGGTGCAAATTAGTGGTAGTGGGTGATGGTTATGGGGTGCAGATTGGTGGCAGTACTGTGAGGACTTAGAGTGGCTGAGGTATTCATGAAGATTTGGGAGTGCGCAGATTGGTGCTGGTACTGGAATTTGAATGTTGGATATTGGCATAATGTGTGTGCATTTAGGGGGTGCAGATTAGTGGAGGTACTGAGACGAAGAATAGTGGATGTTGCCGTAATGTGCATTTAGGGGGTGCACATTAGTGGAGGTATCATGAAGAAGAAGTGTGGATGTGGTCTTCAAAAATATTTGGGGTCCACATATTAGTGCTGGTACTTGGTTAAGGAAGAGTGGTTCTATAATGTGTATTTAGGGTGTGCAGATTGGTAGAGCTACTGTGAAGAAGGTGAGTGCATGTGGTCTTCGGATGATTTGGGGTGTCCAGATTGGTGCTGGTACTGGAACGAGGAATTGTGGATGTTGGCTCGATTTGCATTTTGGCGGGTGCTGAATGGTGGATATACTGTGAGGAAGAATGGTGGATGTGGCCTTCATGAAGATTTAGGGGTGTGCATATTGATGCTGGTACTGGGACGAGGAATGGTGGTGTTAACGTAATGTGCATTTAGGCATGAATACTGGTGGAGGTACTGTGACAAAGAAGGAGTGTAAAGTAATGGTGTTTAACTGTAAGTAATCCTAAATTACTTATTTTATATTGGCGTGCCCAGTGATTGCTTTGCAAACCTCTTCAACAGTGCATTCTTGATTGGAGCTGGTGGCTTTTTGTAGGCGTGTCGGATGCTAACGATTTTACTTTGTGCTCCCGGATTCTGCATGCTGTTTTTTTTTTTTTCTGTTAATAAGCTAAGCCTGCTATTAATTTGCGGCATTCAATGTTCACACGTGTTTACACTATTGCACAACCTTCGTTTTTTTGTGTAAATTAGGCCCATTGAGAATATAATTATGGTTTCAAAGTTATGTAATGACAGCATTTAATGCATGTCTACAAATCCGAATACATAATAATAATAATAACATGTTCAATAAGATGTTCAGTTATATGAATTATGTATATGTTTGTATTATCTATCAACTTGAGTTGTGTATTGTAATGCATATTGTTCTGCATGCTATCATTAGGGGCAATCCCTCAGAAAAACTGTGGTGCCTTTGTTTGTGTCAGCACATAAAATAATAACTGTCATATTAAGGGTTACAAAGTGTTGACGTAAGAAGAGAAGGAGTGAGGGGACCATTAGTCATGAGGAAAAGATCAAAGAGTGTGCCAGGTCATGGACAAAATAATATAACATGTTTAAGTTCGACCACTTGGCTCTGACAGCAGGGCATCCTGAATCAGCTACTTTCATTAAAAAAAAATGTAAAAACATGTTTTGCCAAGGGTAGTTTATCACACCTTGCCTTGGCGAACAGGGACCATTCCTGTGGTCTAGTAAATATAATTAGGTAAAGCCCATGGACGAAGTCTGCACTACATACATCACTCCATGGCAGATATATATTGAAAATGCTAGAGTTCCTTCCTGGATTCTTCGATTATTTTGGCTCTTTTTAAGGTAAGAAGACTCATTTGTGGAGATGTTTCTGTCAAAGGACTACATTTGAGCAGTAGTCCCATTCCATATCAATCACCATTTTACAGGCATAGTTGGCTGGACGCTTATGTATCCTTTTGGATGTTATCAATGTTCCAGTGTCTGCTTCTACTGCTGCATTAGGAAAACCTTGTGGCAGAAGCAATAGCCTATTCCATAATTTTATTTTACTAATCAAGATCACTTTTGTGGCTGGATTTAACCCCATAGTTCTGCACCATGATACAAAATACTACTGAATGTTGGTATAAAGACCGTGTTTATCTGAGGGGAGATCCTATTCTCATGTCTACTTAAAAGTCAGGTTATAGCCCTTGCGTATCAATATGTGGTGTCAGGGCTATTATTAGATAACTTGACATCCATAAGTGAAATACACTGACAGTTGCTCAAGGGGAATCTTATACAAACAATAACCTAATCCTTTTCTCCTTCAGAGTTGTGCCCCCACAAGAATCTATGATGTTTACTCTCAGCAAATTGCCTGAGGCCCATACGTTTAACTATTTTTAGCACATTTCATCACAACTAAATTTGGGGGAGAGGGGATCCCCCGCAACTCCCTCTTCCCCCACCTTTATAAATATCTCAACTCTATCACATCTACATTTGCAGTGAAATGTGTTAAAAAATAGAACAAATGGGCCTCGAACAAATGGTCCTTCCAGGAAATCGGCTCGTCCTCCTCACCCCCCCACCCCAAAACCATTACTTTTTATGTTGTGGTTTTAATTACTAATACATTCCTTCTACAATACATGTGTTTGGCTTGGAGAATCTTTGGTGTACTTACTAGCAGAACAGAGTAAATTGCATAAAGAAGTAAGATGTTTTTGTTTTTTTCACAGCTGAAACTTCCTTTGAGGCAAATAGAACTGATTCTGCCATATCATGTATTTAGTGAGAGAGAACCTAGTTGGGTTTAAGAGGCATTCTTGTTTTACCCCTCCCATTCTCTGGAATTTGGAAGACGTTTTCCCATTAGCGGCAAACCTCACCTAGGACGTTGTGTTGGCGTACAGCTTTCTAATGATGTTCAAAAAGATAGGGCACATCCCACGCCTTGTAATTTTAGCCACATCCTTGCCCTATCCTCTAGGTTAAAGGCTAATGAAAAGTCCAAGAATGCTATATACTTTCACTTAAAATTATTTGTGAACAGTATGGAACAAAAAGAACACGTGATCTATCATGGACCAGCCTGATCTAAATCTGCCCGGATCCAGACTTCATTTTGAGTTTTCCCCTGTCCATTGATTAACTACCTTAAGGATAATATGTCAGAAGATCTAGCAACACAGTTGATATCTAATTTACTGTTTGCACCGTAGGGTGTCACTTCACTAGGGGGACCCTACTTGTACAGGGGCACAATGATGATGTTATGCCAGGCTGATGGACATTTTGCTTTGCCTCAATGAAATTAACAATGTCCTCAGTAGAGTGGCTGACAGTGAAAATAAGTGTTGAAAAACTTCTTCTTTCATAAAGTTTGTACCTAGGGCTATCCCCCGCCACTGATATTTTTTTTTTTAATATTATAGTTGTTTATTATCAACTTTTTATTAATTACACAACACAACCAAGCGAATCACATGTAGCGCTACACAAGTGTCCTTGTTAATGGACTTCAGGAGTGCACCTCTGGATTCTCTGGAACCATTATTTTTCCTTGACCTTTTCACAACAGTTCATCGCTTGGTAGAGTTTTTTCTAGAAAATTTATCACCGCACAAGTTAACTGAACATTATTACTGGTTAACATTCTAAACCACCATTCTTCTACGTTTCCATTGAGAGGTGCATATTTTCCTAACATTATTGAGCGTGCACCTACTATTGCTTCACATTCCGTGATTAAGTGTTTCAACGTTTCATCAGATTTTTTGCAAAATCTACAGATGTTATCTATTGTATTAACGTTGTGTCTTGTCCAAAGCACTTCCTTGGTATGATAGACATTTAGACGAAGTCTTAGGAACTTATTCCGGTGGTATCTGGATGGAAATTGCTTTAGATATTTAGGTAACTTATCCAAGCTATTTTCCGCGGTTCCAAGAACTAGTGACGTCTTCAACATCTCACGGTCAGCTACATTCTGTATCCAACTCCATTGACGTAGTTTTTTTTTAGCTAGTTGTGGTGTCGCCATCACCAAATCCCACTTGATGTTTGCAGAGTCAACAATGGTTTTTACTTTCGCGACCCAACACATTAGTAAACCTCCATACTGTCGTTGCGTGGATGCTGACAGGATTCTGTAAGCCGGTGCTGGATCCTTTAGATGCATTTTCCTTGCCGATGTAATTGACTTCCATAAAACCGTTGTGTACAAGGAATCAAGGCCAAGTTAATGTCTGATGGCTTTTATTGAAACGTAGGAGGGGAGCTTTAGTACACGTCTCCAAAATGTTCCCTCAAGAATGTCCCAACAGTGCGCATTCAGGTTCCATCCAGCTTCTGCCCCAAAAGTAATTGCTGGTACAACTTTCTGTTTAAAAAACGTCAACACTGGAGTTAATGAAAATTTTCCATATTCAGCATGTATCCGAGCTCCCTGAGCTCCAAAACCATCTATACGATTTCTTAGGTCACACCACCAATCGCATTCTCTTATAGAGTTATTAAAGAGAATACCTAAATAATGTATCGATGATACTATTTCGATTTTCTCCTGGGCAATTGTCCATTTAAACAATCGATCTTTATTGGTTTGTCCCTTGCCGACAATCAGAATCTTTGTTTTTTTTTCATTTATTGTTAACTCGTTGACATCGCAGTATTCTTCAAATTTAACCAGGAGCCTTTGTAGGCCAATTTGTGTGCGGTCCACTAACACAATGTCGTCAGCATAAATCGCCCAACTTAGATGTTGCCCGTTCACCTTTGGCGGAAAACATGCTGCTTCTTTGAGTCCGGTTGCGATGTCTGAGATATATAGTTTAAACAATAGTGCAGCCAAAGGGCAGCCCTGTTTTACGCCTCTATTTGTGGGTATTTTGTTTGAAAGCTCCCCTAGAGCATTCATGCGTACCCGCATTGTAGTGTTCGAATGCAGGGCTATCACTGGATTTAATAGTGCGAGTGGGCAGTTCCACTTAGCTAGCTTCTCCCATAATTTGACTCGATTTATTGAGTCAAAGGCCTGCCGCATGTCGATGAACGCAAGGTAAAGCTTTGATTTGTTCTTCAACGTTTCCAGTTTTAGAAGATTTAATAATAACAAATTCACCTCAGTACCCACCCCTTTGGTGAAACCTGTTTGTCTACAGTCTAAAAGCTTTGCGTCAGTGGCCCATCTGGATAATTTACGCTGGATACACATAGCGAAAATTTTTCCTATGGTGTCCAAAAGGGCAATCGGGCGATAATTTGAAGGCTCGTCCCGATTGCCCTTCTTGAACACCGGGACCACAACAGCTGATCTCCATGAATCTGGCACTTCTTTCACATTTGCAATCAGATCGTACAAATACACAATAAAGCACGACCAATTTTCTTTTTTTTCCTTCAGCATGATGTTTGTTATGCCGTCGGGTCCAGCGGCTCTTGAATTTTTTAAATGGCCAATTAAAGCGATGATGTCTTCAGCCTTCTCGGTAACATCCCATGCACCAGCACAGTCGGCAACTTGGCTCAATGTGTCAGCTGATGCAACACCAAAAACATTGGCAAAATGTTTTTCCCACTTTGACCTCGAAATTCCGTTTGACTGCGCATATTCTGCGATAAGGTGCCATTGTTTAGGATCTGCCAGGTTTCTCTTGAGTTATGGGTCAGAATTAGCTTTAGCATTTGTTCTCCTCTTTCTTGATCTCTCAACGAAGCAAAAGACTTTAGCCAATTTCTGTATTTTGATTTCCTCTTTTTAATTTCCAAGGAGGCATTCGTTCCATTTTGTCTTCTAAGCTGTCTAAGATCTCTTCGTAGGGATTTTTTTTCGTTGTACACTGTACGGCTAAAGCCATGCTTCCACTCCTTTAATTTTGGTCCAGGTTTGTTTTTGCAGCGAAACTCTGCTAATAATGGAGCAAAATTTATTTTGCTTCTTGGTGATACATTTCCCGTCATAATGCCACAGTGGAATTTGGTTAGTTGTTCGACATTCATTCTTAATCTATTACCTCCATGGTTGACTATGACCACAGATTCATATGTTACTTTAGGCGTGTACTTGTCACACTTCCAAGTGAGATGTAATGGGTCGTGGTCACTGTTAGAACACCTTTTGACTTCGAAGTCCACAATGTCAGACCACACATTATTTGATATCAATATGTAATCTAAGATTTTATGCCTGTGGCCACAATGCCACGTAGACTTAGGCGGATTGTCACTTTTCGTCGACCCATTTAGCATTTCGCAGTCACGGGTTTCCATGGCCGTCATCCATTCACGTCTTCTCTCAGCGTTAGAATTATCTAGGACATTTGTGCCATTTTTTTGCAGGTGATTCTCATCCAACAATGAGCAATTTAGGTCGCCACATATGATGATCTGTAAATTGTAAATTATTAGCAAACTGTCGTCGATGACTGCAGTTATTGCTTCTAAATATGCACTAGTTGAAATCATCTTCGGATTCCAATAAGTGTTGATTAACAGTATTTTCGCTGGGTTATCAAAGATGACAGGTTTGAATTCCAACAACATACCTTGAACAAACAGGTTGGGCATGTATGTTTTCTTTATTTCCCATCCAAAGGAGTTATTCAGCATTATTAAAAGCCCAGAGAAAGGACGGCCAAACTGATTTTTGCCTGCAGGATTGAGTAATAGAGTATACCCATCTCTTGCAGGAGAGGCACGGAGCCACGTTTCTTGTAAGCATATTGCAAAGGTGTTGTCCATACAAAACGGTGACTCCAACAGCAAATGACTGAATCCACGTGTGTTCCAAGAGATCAGCTCACAAGTTATCTTTTCATTTTGTTGACCTAGTTACTTGTGACTTCGTGCTGCTAAATTTGCACCTTGTTTTACTTGTACATTATGTTGCATCATATTAGGTTGGATTTTGAAAACCTCTTTTAAGATATCTCTTCGCTTTTCGTTGGTTGTGCAGAGATCTTCAACTGATGCTGTACTCTCTGTCCTTTGTGTTGTAGCATCATCTTTCTGGAATGATACCTCAAAACCATAGGCTAGAAGATCATCTTTCGCCGCGAGTAACGTTTTTTCAACAGCTTGTGATCGGATGTGTAGCAGTACCTGATCAGAACAGGTCTCTGAAAGATATTCAACTATTCTGATGTCTTCTGATGAGATAGTACGAAGTGAGGGAATTACATGAAGTAACCGCATTACATTGCTTCTATTTAGGTTTACTTCATTTCCATCAGGGAAGATATTTTCAATCCGTACTTTCCCACACTGATTTTTCATCACACTCTTTTTAACGAACCGCAGATTTGGCTCTTGCACTGGAAGTTTTGACCTTTGCGCATTAGTTAATTTTGGATTTAAGGTGCTATTTGACGGATAATTTTTGTGTTGAAGACCATTGGGCTGTGCATTTGGAATCCACGTGTCTAATATTTGCACAGTAGATTTTGAGACTCGTTCGTCAGAGAATTCAGTCACCTTGTTTAATTTTTTGGCTCTACAATTACAAGGCGAATGATTTTCTGGGTCGGGAACAACCGTTGTTGATCGCGGGGGACCAACCAAGCTCACCTCCTTAAATTCACTTGAGCTCTCTTCATCGTCATCAATTGAGTACGTTGACCATTCACATACTTCATTTGACTCTTTTACAGGCTCCGTTTTCTTCAAGTCTGAGTCGAGTCTTTGCCGTTTTTTTGGATTTGCAGTTTGTCCGACTGTTGGAAGCTCATCTTTCTTTGCCTCCCCTTGTTGGATACTTTTTACTCCCTTTGGAGGCTGAGACTTTACAATGGGTGCTCGCTGGAAGATGCCTATTTTTTGAGGTGTCGATAGGTTTCGTATAAACTGCTTGGTTTTTGCAGGATTTTGAGTTTGTCGACGTTTGTTTTTCACTTCCTTTGACTTACTGGTAGTCTCAGTGTTTTTCTTGTGAGTTACTATTGTCTTAGCGGGACCCACAAAGATCCCAAATGTATTACACGGGAATTCCTTTGTTCTTGGTGCTGCATGTTCTTCGGGCAGCATTAAGGTGATACAGGAGTCTGCACTCCTACTCTCTCCAATTTGCTCCTGGGATTTGGCTGCGGATATCACTGGAGCATCAGACATCACACTTGATCCAGCTAGGTTGTCTAAAACAGCAAGCTCAGGTGAAGGAGCATCAATGACCGCGACTTTCGTCAAAGCTTGTTGGATTCCATTGTTGGGCAATTTTGCTTTCTCAGTGACATGCTGACACTCATGTCCAAAGGAACAAGGAGTAGGCGCTGGCAAATGAAATGCATCAAGATGGCGAAACCATTTCATACAATCCAAAATGGCGTCCATCAGGATCGTGGACTTATAATGGTCAGTCATTGCCAAATCGCCTAATCTATGTTGCCATTGCATAGAGACGTTAGCATCTATTTCACTCTTTTGCTGTAATAAATCAAGATTGTGATTCAACGCAGATAATTTAAGATCCAAGTTAGCAATCACTGCCCCTTGATCTTTTATGGCTTCACTTAATGACTCATACAATTTTACAAAGGGGAGAAGCGCCACCGACGTAGCCGCTAAAACATTATTATGTATTTGTATTGAGGCCGCGACTGAAATATTGGCCTTCATTGCGCTTTCGGTGGACTTATCTTTAGGTGAGTGGGCTTTTTGTGAGGGAATTTCGATGTCATCATTGGAGGCTATTGAGTCGTCCCCATTACTATTTAATTTCTCTTCAGTTGAATTCAAGCCGTGTTGGGGCACCATCCGGTTTGCTGACGCTCTGCCCCCTTTAGCACAAGCCATTAGTCTCTTATTGTGTAACAGTGGGGAACTGGTTCTGTCCCTGTTCGATGCGGAACGGCTTGCCCTTGGCTTGCACACACTATTAAGAGAAGGCATTAGGTCTTCATTTGTAGCAGTATGTCTTGTATCCTGGTGGGAGAAAGTTTGAACCAATCTGTCTTTGATTAGTTGATAGTCTTCAGATAGGCGTCTTGACAAACGGGCTTCCCGCTCAACAGCCTCAGAACTGCTTTTTAAAGATTCTGACATGTTTATTTGCAATTTGTCAACACCTGCGGCATTCTCCTTCCACCGCATGTCTTCTCCATCGTGTGTGGCGTCTCTGTTATATGTAGTAGCCTTGGAATACGTATAGTCCTGATAACCACAATTCACGGACTCCTCATTAACTCGTTTATCCCCATTTGGGTCTATGACCTTGTTGTGGTTAGCTTCAAAACACATCACTTGACATATCTCGTCACGTCTCTTTGGAAAAGGAAACGCGGTTTCTGTGCGTTGCGAGCAATTCGCCGGCCCATAATTTCGTGCACAAGTTCTAGATGGTAGTGGGGTTGCTAGATGGAGACTCGAGGCAGCACTAATCAATGTCACGGTGTGTGCTGCTTTCACTTCATTTACTGGAGCGCCTTGGAGTTTCAGGTTTGACCGCTGCACTTCGTCAACTACAATGCATTGTGTTTGGTCGTCTTGTAACGGACCAAACGCCACTTCTCTTTGCTCGAGAGAACGCCTTGGTACATGTATTTCCATCAGCGACATCAAAAGGCGATTCAAGCTGAGTGGTATCGATGGTTATATTAAGATCGAGCCCACGTCGAGAGCCGCTCGTAATAATATGGGAAGTTGTCATGCCAACTTTTGTGCCCGCTCTCGCTCCCGCTCCCTCTCCCGCTGAATATGCGGTTTGTAAAACAGGTAATACACTTTGTGTTACTTGATATGAATGTACGGTTAATAGATCCTTGTCCATGTCCTTATTTCGTGTTCCACTTGTAACACTTATACCTTTGGTAATGTTCTTTAAGTGCGCTGATGCAAGATCATGTAGCGTAGGTATGGCAGGATGCAACCCAGTATTTGGCAATGTTTCAACGCTTACCTCATCATTAGCCTTGACTGAAGGCAGCTGAATCATAGTCCGTGGTAATCTGGACTGCCGCCGCTCAAACAGCATCCTTTGCCGTGTATGAGGACCCGGCTCAGACATAAGTTCACTGTTGCCAATTTTCTTCGATTTCGCTCGTCCCTGGCCTTTCGCCGTCTTGAGGCGGACTGGGCAGACTGGGACTCCACGGGACTCGCGCGGCGCTTCGCGCCTGCAACACCTTTTTAAAGGTGGAGTCAAACCGATAAAGGGCCAGTACAACACTTAGTAGCAGTAGCAGTAGCAGCAGCTCCTCTCAGTATCAGAGTCCTGGGCAGACTGGGACTCCACGGGACTCGCGCCTCTGATATTTAACTTAATCCTCACTTCCTTTTCACAAGAGGATAGTTTGTAAGAAAAGTGACAACACGGCCCCAAAATCAAACTTCAAAGATGGTTAAATAAACGGACACCCAACTGGCTAGGCTTCCATTATCTCACTTCTGTGGGATGTTTTTACCCATGCATCCGAGCCCTACCTCAAAAACTGTGCAGTACTGGCATTGAAAACATCATGATGGCCAGAGATTCCCAGAAAATGCACAGGGAAGTGCAAGAAGAATAGGCTGCCACCCATTTTGCTGATGTTATGGGCACAGAAGGGCACTGCCTAAAACCACCATTGGACTACCCACACAGTAGCCTGAAACCATTGGGAATGGCAATGCTGATTGCCAAAAGCAACCTAGAATTGTGGGGAATTCATTTTCTTAAATCCCAAAAATGGGTGCATTACCAGTACTCACCACTATCAGAAAGGCGGCGTTTTAAAACAACACCAGACTTTTTTTTTTGTGTAAAACTGAATAAATGAACCCAAAGCAGGCCAAAGAAAGACTTACTGAGAGGTGGATACAATGTAAAGTTATATTCTGAAGTGACTTGAAGATTTATAACAAGACTGGCTGAGCTGTGGATTTCAGCAGTTTAAGTAAATTTGGACTGAAAGACACTAAAAATCTAAATGTTTAAAAGAAATGAGTGACCTACTTTGAGTGTCACATAGGTTGCAATTGTGTAAATGCCATAGTTTTAAACTTAGAATCAGCATTCTAGCTGCATATGTACAAATTGTTAGTTTTATTTGAATGCAGAAAACTAGGTAACTAAAAGTGACATTAGCTGGGGCCTGGCTTAAGGAACTGAATTCTGCCCACCAGCTACCCCCGACAGGAGTTGAGACTTGCACAACAGCTGTGTTCCCAGGCCTAGCTGCCTTTTGCTGTTCCCACCAAAAGGGATATGACACTTCTCTGATTGAATTACCAAGGGACTGCTAGAGACTAAACATAGGACCCAGGCAGAGGGTTTATTGGGGGGAGGCCATAAATGGCTTCCTCTTGAACAATGGGCCTTCCAGGACCCAGGCAGATTCTTTATTGGGGGGACCGTAAAACAGCTTCCTCTTGGCAGAAGCTGGGAGGGGCAGGGTCTCTGAGCTTGGCAGAACTGGAAAAAAACAGAAATTCAACCTTGTGCTGGGGGGAAACCACACCCCTTTGGGGCCAGAACATAACTCTAAAAAGATGGATCATTCATAGAGCGGACCTGTGAAAATTATTTAAATGATACCATAATTCTTGTGATTTTTCTGCCCACATTTTAAGAGGTTTTCACAACCGGTGGTATGATCTGGGGGCAAGCTAGCAGTTAAGAGGGTATTACTTAAAATGTATGCATGTTAAAAATCTGACACTTCATCAATTAATGTCCATACTCCTTGCGCACATGTGTGTAAATTTGGGTTAATGTCCGATATTGCAAAACCAGTTAAAAAGTGCAAAATGTTGCCATTTCTCAATGCAAGCTCTCAGGAAGAGCAGATTTGGACAGGGTATACCTCCTGTGATATGTGATGGGTGCATGTAATTTTAAACAAATGTGTACCTGTGCAAATATGTCTTTTTGATCAAATATAGATTGTGTGCAATTTGACAGGGGAGTGTCCTTTCTGAAAGCCATTAAATGACATAATTCTGACACACAATCCTGCTCTCCAGTGAGAACGCAAAGAATTCTCCAACCTATCAGAACTCTGAAGGGGTTGGGCCTAGAAAGCTAGCCTCTCCACCCACTTTCAAAACCCATAAAAGCAGACAGTCAGGACAGATAGGGACTTTCAATTCCATTTGCTGCAACGCGCTCTGCCGGACCACACAACATCCAGAAGATACTAGATTCAACACTTAGACTTTAAAACTCCAAAGAACTTGATTCAGAACTCAAAGCAAGGGCCTAAACCCACAAACTGAGAACTCTTCTCAGTGGGCCTCAGCATCCAGCAAACCTAACAGCGATAGCAGCATCCAGGAGCCGTGCAGATCAGCGCTGGGTCCAGAGAAAGCTGTGCAGAAAGATCCAGAAGCAGTGCTGTACCCAGAGAAAGCAGAGCAGTATCCAGAACCAGAGGCAGAGCAGAGCTGACCCAGACCGCTGTTCGCAGAACCAGAGAGCTGACCCAGACCGCTGTGCGCAGAGACCGTCCGTGGCGAGTGAAGAAAACCTGACCAGATCCGTGGCGAGGCCCATTCTATTTCTAAATATATTGTGAGTACCTAGCAGAACTGTGCAGAACCAATCTCTTAGTTAAAATAATATAATTCAATCTATTTTAATGTAACCAGAACTGTCTCCTGTCACCTGTCATTTGCAAAGCTGTCACCTGTCATTTCTAGTTGCTAGCTGTAACTTGTCACTTTGAACTTTTAAAATTTCAAATCTTAAAAACAACCTTTACCATATCGCTCATATCTCCGTGACCGTTTGTCTCAGAGACTTGCAGTAACTTTCCTCTGAAAGCTTGGCTTTTCAACGAACCTAGCACCGCATTCCTACTCCCTATACTTTTGCCGCAATCGCGAAAAACGCACTCGCGAATTTGCCGCGATTTGCAAATTTCTCCACGTGTGAAAACAGCAGCTTCCTTGCTTTCATTTGCCAAAAATTCGTTTAACCTGCCAATCATTCCTAGAACATTGCTAAAGTAAGCATGAACTTATTTAAACCAACTAATCCTCAACCTGAACCTCCAGAGGAAATTAAAATCATTTTAGCACATTTTCCAATATATTGCCATCACATTTTAAAGCATTTTGAGCCTGTGTAAAACTCATATCTATTCTCCTCTAAGCTTGCTGGGAAACTGGAACTCTGTATTATATTGTGATTGTATAGCTGAACTGTGTGCTCTTCCTTCCATCTCCTTACATTGTATAGGGGGGGTGAATTGCCACAAAGGGAAAGTGATTACCTTGTCTTTTGTGAAACCATATCAGTTTATTTTCTATACTGCATTTCATTCATTCAACCTTGCATTTCCTTGAACACTATAAAGCATTCTCTACCACATTATTCTTCTGTCCCTATTTACCAGTGTGCTACCTTATCCATTTCATGTCAACTCCTTAGTGATTATAAAGAAGTGGGCTAGTGCCAGATTCTCCGTTGTTAATCTTTATCAAATCAGATTAAGTGTGATATTCAATTATTAATTTATTATAAAGTGTGATATATATATATTGTTTACATTCTCAAATAAACCTTTTAACTTGCAAAACAGAACTACTTCTTGGCTCAGCGGGGTCAGGGGGATTCCAAGAGAGGGGTGTTATATAGGGGTAGTCATCCAGAACGCATGAACTGGACATAAAGATATATCAATAAGGGTTTCCATTCAGTATCCCAGACTAGGCATTGACTTAGCTGTAGTGTTGAATTGAATCCTCTTACACTTCCAAGCCTCACCTCTTAAGACACCGCAGAGGAACTGAAAATGGCCATACAATCTTTTATCCACTCATTCTCTGGTATACTTGCTTGAACTGAAGCTGTATGATTGAACCTACCTAGGTTGTATCCAAATATGGCACGTAAATGCTTTTTTTGTTTCTAGTATCAGGCTTCTAGAGTGTGTTCTTAATAATCTCCCTGGACACCAGCCCTTTAATAGCCTCTTGCATTTCATGTAATTTTTCCAGGCTGCCCTGCTATCTAAAGAGAGTATGAGTTCACCATGTCTTTGCATAAATGGATCAATCCAGTAGGGGCTACAGTCTCATTCCCCCCCCCCCCCCCAAAAGAAAACGGTCTGGACAAACCCTGTGTCATCAACCCACTTTTCCAATCTATACCCTTCTAGAGATGGCCGACATTTTACTCCCAATTTACTTGAAAAATCAAGCTTAATTTGTTATGAATTGATGGCTAAATGTATTGTCAAATTTGAACATTCTGCATTATGATCACTTTCATACTATTTGTTAGTCCAAAATAGTAATACTTCGGCCAAATGTGGTATGGAAGAAATACATAAACACTATTGTTTTTGTCTCTGAAGCATCATATGTAGCTAAGCGGGGAGTGTCTGAAATTAAAGAGCCCTGAAGTGAGAATACATCCCCACTCCTAATAATATTTAACATGTTTACCCCTAAAATCTGTTTCCAAGATATTGTTTTTTTTTTTTTAACTTGTACACCATACTCTACTAATTGCTCGTTCCTATCTTCCTCCATTCACCTCGTCTTCTATTTTGGCATCCCCACAGAAGAGAAAGGAATTTCAAATCCCCACAGAAGACAAAGGAACAGTTGAGACTCTCAGAAAACGACTGCAACAGTTCTGTAGCAACAGCATCTACAATCTTAGCACAAGTTTAGAAAATGTGTCATGGAATGTAAATCTTAGTGTTAGCTTGACTGGACATATGAGAGTTTGACAATTGATGGAAACCAGGATATGAAGAATAAATGTTAATTGAATCCAGTGCTTGGACTTTTTAGTCACGCAGCAGCTTTTGAAAGCAATTATACAATTTATCACAAGTTGTTGGCAGTGCAAAGTCGATTTGCACTGCGCTGAAAGTTCCATGAATCGGACTCTTATGGCCTAATTCATAGATCGTTTAAAATGGGGCAAAGTGACTTTGCACTGCCAATAAACCCGTTCCACCGGGCCTATTTCACAGAGCAGTGCAAAGTGTATTTTGCAGAGCAAAGTCACCCTGCACTGCAAAAGGACCCTTTGCACCGTGCTAAATAGGACTACTTCACCCCAAAGCACTGAGTAGCATGGAGGTAGTGCTTTTTTGTGAATTAGGTAGCAATTTATTTTTGTACATTTAGTTTCGGTTACATTTCTATCATAATGCACCATTTTGGGTTTTGAATATGGGAGTGAAAAGATGCAGTCACTTTAAAAATCAAAAGAAATATGACTCATTACACGCACATATGTTTATTCAAGATGGGATATGTTGTAGGCAGCTGCATCTGTCACTCGTTCGGTTAAAGCTCCACAAAACGCGGCAGGAACATTGCCCATTTTTAACATGACGCAGCAAATAAAATGCTGCCTTTAATATTGCTGTCTTCAACAGTGACTTTGCTCAAGTACGGGCTACATACAGTTAGTGGGACTACCTGATCAAAATATATTTAACCTTGTTTAAAAAAGAAAAAGATACAATGTTGCAATTTGAAACAACTAGTCTTTTTGCCAGCATCCATATTTTTTACCAAAAAAGATTTCATAAGAACTCAATTTCAGGATGGCTTTTTTGATGGATGCAGAGAGGACATTCCCATGAACGTGGGACAATATTCAATTAAATTCAATACTTTATTTCTACCAGTGATAGGTCATAAAAGTCATAGAAATACACAGAAAAACGATAAAATGCATCACTAGATACAACCGAGGCAACATAAAGCATGCTAAGAATAAAAAGAAATACATATTATAAAAGGTTGAATAAAATAATGCTTCGCAGGCACAGCTCACATAACAAGCCCTCGAGCAGCCTCTGCTAGAGCCGCTTCCACCAAGCCAACAGCAGAACGTGCACGATGCCGTAAAGCACACTAGGGTCGACAGACAGACACAAACGCAACACCGGTTATGCCCTGTTAGAAATAGAGGGCATAACTAGGGGTAGCAAATATTTCTTACTCGCATGCTTATAGGCTTCACAGAAAAAAACGAAATGCTCACTGCTTTCAACCGCGCTAGGATAAAATTGACAGGTTGATGGATAAGATGCATTCCAGGCAGGGGTGTTGCTAGGTCTGGAAAAGACCCGGGGCTACGCTAATGCCGGTACTGCCGGGACTGGGGGCTAGCTAGCCTTTTGGTTGTAACTCCTGAGATTCTATCAGGGGCTACAACCAAAAGACCAGGGGCTATAGTCCTTTTAGCCCCCCCAGATCCCTAGCAACACCTCTGAGTTCAGGAATGCTTTAGAGAGGCCAAAGGCAGTATGCCAATTTGCATCTTCATATACAGAGCCCTCATTCCTTTAGGGGGCATGACATTCTGATACCATTGAAACCCTCGGGTTAATTTTCTTGCGAAGTAGGGAGCTAAAGTGACTGACCGTGCAATGATCAGTCTAGTATCTCTCTCCCATCTAATCCTAGAGGCCTTCTTGAATAATTCTTTGCAGTTCCTCCGAATAGAATTGGGCGGCAGCCAGGAGCGGCCATTCAGATGGCGGACAACTCCCTGTGAATCACCCAAAACGCAGGTACGCTTGGGCCAACCGGGCACGCCAGAACATCACTAACCATTCACCTATATTGGGCCAGTTTACCAATGGACCATAATCTAGCCCAGAGATATAAATCCAATACTCTGCAAGTCCAAGTCCCAGAGTAACCGGCCATTTGGTGCGCTTACTGGGAGCCCCAAAACCGATTTTGAGTACATTATGTTGTGCAGCCTGGAGGTCTGCTAGATTGCAGGTATCTCACAGCTCAGCCACATACAGGTCTGCCTGCCATGCCTGGCTCTTAAATGTGCAAGGATACGCTGACCGGATCCGCCTCATGCGCCTGGATCAATCTGGATATGGCTGCACATTGCCTGGCCAACATTAAACCAGCACACTATACATGTTTGGTCCAGGCGCAATTGGCAGTTAAACGGCCCCCCAAATAATCGAAGCTTGCGACATGTTCAATTGGTCCACCACTCAAAGCCACTTTTGGGTGGAGGTGCTTCTTGGCACGAGATTTGCAAAACATTATGGACTGAGTTTTCACCATGAGTCAGGGAACGCAATACTGCGTCATCTGTAAATAACAAAATAAGGATTTTCTCCAGCGTCAAGGATGGGGCGTCTGCTGAGCCAAAAGCAACTCAAATACTCTATTAATAAAGATGCGGAACAGGATTGGCTTAAGAACACAGCATGGCCGTAGTCCGGCATCAGATCTATTCTAAAGGCTACCTGGCCACCCCCTGAGTACCTAATAACTGTTCCGTTATTGTAGTACAGTGACTGGATTGCAGCCAGTATGCCAGATGGCAGGCTTAAATTAGACAGGGCTGCCCTCGGTACACTGTCAAAAGCTGTCTGCAAATCCACGAAGAACACATAGATCTTCATACGTTTTAGAACAGTGTACTTCTGCAGTATCAACTATAGTCCCATGGCCTGGTCGACCGTTCTGACACTGCGTTGAAACCTTTCACCCTTTTTTAAATATGGAGACAAGGATTGCTTGGGTCCAAGAATAAGGAACCCTTTTAGTGACCAGATAATTAAAAGGTTTCTGCAGACAGGGGAGCCATAGTTGATTCCTGTTTAAACCAGTCAATGGAAACTAAATCAGGGCCTGGGGCTTTCCCCAGCTTCTGGGTCAATATCACCCTCTTGATATCCTGCATCGAAGGTACCAGTTGGGCAGCATCCTTCCTATCTGGCCTATATAGGGTAGTATATAGGGTGGGGGTTCCTGCCTAGGGCCATTAGGGGCACTGTCCCTGCTATACCAGGTTCAACAGTGTGCTACCCAAGCCACCTCAGAAGTGGTATAATGTGCTGCCTTAACATGATGGCAGAATTCTTTGGCATCCCCGAATTTAGCAGTCCAGAGAAGGTTATCCCAGAGTCGTGCAGAGTATTTCTTCTTTTCCCCCTAAGTAATTTACAGTACTGAGCTCTTGCAGCAACAAGCGTCCTTGAGACCTGGTCCCTGGGACACCTAGCACACTTGATTAGCACCTTGTGGCTACTAGATAAGCCCTGTAATACCTGGGTGAATTACTCTTGGCCCTGCTACTAGTAACAGATCTGGGTTTACTGAAGCCTCTACCCAACACACTCATAATGCTTTCGTACACCTGCATCAAATAATCCACATTGGACCCCTCAATAAGGCAGAGTGACTCCAGCAGAGGCAGGATAGATGCGTACAACCCTGGAATTTTCAATTCAAGATCCATTGTATGGCACTTAAAGGGGCACCTCCCATCGACTCCTGCCTCCATTAGAGTTGGCTTGCACTTATGGCCCTCCCCTCTTACACCAAAGAGGGGCCCATTCGCCAGGATTATGGTCACTTTCTGGCCTCTCCAACACCCTAAAATCGTGCAGATGGACCCAGGCTTCCACATGTACCAAAATGTAGACTGTCAAACTGGAATTGGCATACATTCCATAGGTCTTACCTGCTGGTTCATCGCTATGAAAATGACTGCTACATGCCCTTAGGCCAAGTGTTATGAACATACTTGCTGCATCTCTTGCAAATCTAGCATTCTGCTAGGAGGGTCTGCCATCAAGTCTCCCACACGCCATCTCAGGTCCTCGTCTTCCTGGACAATGTTCACATGAACCACTAGAATCCGGTTTACAATATAAATCAAGACAACAATAATATTCGTACCGGTCTGCTGTATTGAACACGTTTCTAAGCCCTGCCTGAAGTCTAATTAAGGTTGGTAGGAGTAAATAAAGTGCTGAAACTAATTGCTGGAGTGTACCCATGTGTGAAAGTGTAGAGTCATTTTACAACTTTTATGTGTTGACAATTATGGGTCCGATTCAAAGAGTAAAAAACGGTTCTGAGAATCAGGCCCTATGTGTTTTCAGTACACATTAGATATGCATTGTTGAACATTATTCAAAGAATTACTGAATTCTAACTTGTTTTTTGAAGCGGGCAAAATTATGTAGCAAATGTTTCACGGTTCATAGTTAACATGTTGGCTCTTGTTTGCACATTAAGCAATAACTCACAAATCGACTTATGTCACATAGTTGTAAATCGTCCAATACATGTGTATTTGCTTGGACCTTGAAGTGTTGCATTTATATTAAAAACATGGAAACATGTAATATTTAGCCATGACAAGTTTACAAACCGAGCTACATGGGCTGCACAGTAAACAATGAGGTTAATTTTCTGGTTAGTTTTGTTAGGGCATTTCTGGTCACATCGAGCACACGTGCACACATGTAACAGGTAAATTAGTTTGACCACACACTGCTAAAGAAAAAAAAGATATGTGTGGGTTGCAGCAAATTCACTGAGTTTACTTTACAAAACTAATTGATGTGAACTTTTTAAATTAGCTACTGCAAGATCACAATTATTTCAGGATAGGTTTGGAGCAATGGACATGTGACGTGAAATGTATGTAAGCATATAGTGTACACATTAGATTAGCACTTTTAATCATGCAACCTTAATATTCGACCTTTATCTTGAGCTAGCTATAATTGTGCATTCATGTGAAATGTTCACAAACGTACTTTGGAAAGTCTCTCCAAGAAATAAAGACATTGATTAGATACAGGGAATTTAATTTCTACCAACAGCACTTAACATTGATTTGAATTCTCACAGAGTAGCATCATTGCACAATATTTTGCTGTATAAGTCAAATTGGCCACTTTCGCTTAAGGAGAGTAGAGGTCAGTCAGCAGACTCTGGTGGATTAATCTGATTCCTAGTACACTGTTTAGAAAGTGGTCCCGTGTCAGAAGTGAAGGAACATGGAGATGGACTCACTGTACCCAGGAGCGTAGGACGATTGCCCCAAAAGTGGTATTTAGATGCCTCTTACAAAGTCCGCAAAGTGATCTTTTTGGTCGTTGGCGGTCTTTGGAGGTGTGTGGCTGAAATCTAAGGTCATTTGGATGTAAATCAACTGACCCATTGTGACTTTCCTTCCTGGTAAGCTCGCATTGTGACCTGCCTCTTCGCGTGCACTTGGCAGGTTGCCAGTGTTTGTTTGTGTTCTCTTTATGTTCCATAAACTTGAGGCATGATCTGTTTTCTAAATTGTCTATCTGCACCCTATGGTTTGACTGTGGCAAACATTACCATCTAGGGTATCCAACATGCTTTAAAACGGCAGCACATATGTGTCTTAGGTGACGCTGAGGGGAATACAGTGATACAAAACGTCATCGTTTACCAGCGAAGAGCCACATTCTATTCCTGCGGCTGCCATGAGGAAAGGCGGGTGTGTTCTTTTCGACTTTCATTGAAACTGACTAGAATCGAGGTGAAATCTTCACGAACGAAATTGGAGAACTCTGTGGTTAAAGGCGCATATTCTGGAGTTTTCCTTTGGTGCTGGAGTTTGTTTTTCTAACAATCGAGTGTGCAGCCCTACTAAGTATTCCTGTCACTTGCTCAGATAAAGGTCATTCCTGTCTGTGCTTTGGGGCTGACACTTGACAGCATTACATTGCAGTGTGTACAGAACTGCTACGTACTTAGCAATCTGCTCTGTTAAAGGGGCATATAGTGCAGCCCATGTTCAGTGAGGCTGTTTTGGACAATAAACTACCACACAGTGCACAGATTTATCATGTGTGATTACAACTCGTAGATGCCACTAAAAAGGGTGTTCAAATTAGGGCGAATGGAAAAGGTAGCAAGCAGGCAAAAAGAAAACTACCATGGAAACCTGTGAAACAGAAGAGCCAGATACTCAAGTGTTTCTGGCAAACAGCGTCCCATTCCAAACTCATCAAACATTCATGAGGGGGCTAACTAAGATCACCACGTTATTTAAAGTCCCCATAAAACATATACCACCTGAAACCTCTGTCTCCTATGAAACAGATCTTGAATCAAATCCAGGGTCTGGTAAAACATCTAATGAGATAGATAATAATAACGCTGTGCTTAATCTGTGTGTATCTCTGCAGTCTGATGTACAAGGGCTGGCATATCCTCTGAAGCTAAAAATATGGGGTACGGCATGTAAGAAAAATAACGTGCCTATTAAATTAGAATCTGTGCCTATTCTTAACTGAATATTCTCCTGCTCGCCTAGACTTACTGGTCTAGTTGAGGGCTCGGTTGGGGACGAGGCGAGTCGGAGTCTCATAAAAGATGAAATGGATGTGCAGGTGGGGAGCAATTGCTCAATTTTGACAGAGTGTGATATGATATATGATATTTTATTTATAGCTCGCCCATACACAAGTGTTTCAGGGTGCGACGAGGCAAGGGAGGGGTACAAGGGAGGACAAAACAATGATCTTACTAGGCCCAGTGACATTGAAAACGTGCATGTGCAAGGGAGGGGGAGGGGGGAAAGGGCAAGTAGCAGTGGGGTAGAGGAAAGTGCTGAACATATGATCGGAACAACAACAGGTAGTGCGGCCATCTAATGGTAAGTGCAATAATAAGGCGTAGACAAACAGTGTCTAATAAGTGCAGGAAGGGGACTGAAGGGTTGCAGATACATCATGGGTTGTCAGGAGGCAGTGCGGGTATATGGCTGGGTGGGCAGGGATCTGGGCCCGAAATCATAGGGTAGCCAGGTGCCCAGTGCCGAAACAGAGAGATCAGCAGGCGAGAGGATGAGAGAAGGCAAAGAGTAGAATGATCAATCTATTCTACAGAATGAAGCAATCAATGTTGCATTGAGCATGTAGAACGTGGTACGCTCGGGAAGTGTGTTCTGTGGTGGCAGTTGGGACAACAGATTAGGGGCTGCTGTGTGCAATCAATTGTGTACTTAAAGGCTCCAAATAAAGGAACTTCAACCTACCCCCGGCTCTGTAACCTCTTTATTGAGGACGAGGTGGAGACTTTGTGGGGTTGGCTGGGGCATGCGGGACTCCCGTGGTGCTGGTGAGGATCAGTCCGGACTGAAGATGTTCACTGAACAGCATGAGATGAATGGCGGTCAAGTTTGTCCAGCCTTGCCCTGATTGCTGCGTTCTGGGTATCGAGTTGCTTCGGCCAGTAATGGCGTGTGCAGCCCCAAAAAAAAGAAAAACAAAAAGAAGATTGCTGCCTGCCTGCAACCGCCTGTAAATATAGAAGGGAAACCTGCTGCATGTTGAAGCGTCCCTTAGCAACAGGGAGCGTCCATAACAACGGCTTGAAGTTAGCCTCAAACAAGTGTGTGCAAAGCCAACAAGACAGAGAAACTTTTGATAGCAAGACAGGGAGGCTCAAATTCAGGGAACTTTTAATGTGTTCCTTTCTTTGCTATATGGTGAAAGTTTGAAGATGTTCTGTCAGGAGCAAAATTTGCTGAAAAAGTAACAATAAGAAGCAAATTTAGTGAACACAGCAGAGAGTGGTTGGTTTGAGTACCCCGACACAATTATAGCAGCGGCAATTATTGCTTGGCCAGCCGAATTTCTCAGGTGGGACAGATAGAAAAAGTAATTTTACACTTATTTGGTGGCCCTAGGTGGAGACAAATTGCCTCCCGCAAGAAAACAAGCTATTCTCCTTCATAGGGCAGAGGGCTGCAGTGTTTATGATGGACTACCTGAAGAAGGGGATGGCAGCCAAGGAGACAGGGATGATTACATCATTGCATTTCAGAAATTGCAAAGCCTTTTTGAGCCTAAGAAGAATGTTAGAATGTGTTTGGCCCGGTAACCTTGTGCATGAGAATAGTAAAAAGTCTTGATATGGTGGTGGGTTTTAATATCATTATTATTTTGGTCAGCCGACACGTGTTTCGACCCGTCTGGGTCTTTATCAAGGCTAGTATTCTGTGGAGTAAACCTGCAGATGCAAGTCTTGAGGGGCTCAGTTTCCTGGCCTTGCTCGCGAGTTGGCACTTGGTTGGGCAAGTCTTGTCAAAACAGAATATTGACCACGGGGAATGGGAATGCACAGAGGGGTCTTTCTTAATGTAACTGTCACGCCCCTGCCACACACGAGTACGTGCATGGGCTGACAAACTGTTCGAGATGGGCAGGAGAAGACAGAAGCCAAAGAGGGGGAAGTGTGTGTGTGAGTATGTATGTTAGTGTGGGTGGGGGAAGCTATGTGTGTATTTGTATATGTGTTAGGGTATATTTAAATGTGATAGGGATAGCAAAGGGATGGACATAGGGGAGGGTGCAGGAATAATGGGAGGGGTGTTTGTGGGATGAAACCCTCGTTTTCAGAGTTGAGGAAACAGTGAGTGAAAAATGTTTTGCAAATAATGCAGGCCGCACCAAATCGATCAAAAAGAAAAATTGGTCTGTTTCTTGTGCGACCTTCAATATTCAACATTATCACATAGAACCGTTTTTTACTGGTTAGTGTTCTGAGACATATCTGATATGATAAATTCAAATGCAAGTAAAACCTGGGAAATATACTTACATGATAAATGTGCTGCTAAGAGTCCTGTTAGCCTGCCTCTTGCTCCATGTCCATTGAACTTGTGTT